>NC_141611.1:20946969-21184469 GCF_047967505.1 Dipteris shenzhenensis
TCTCACGGAGGAATATGCTGAGTGTGAATGAACAGCCATCGGGGTGGTGAGTAGTGCCACCGAAGGCCCTGCGTAGTCTGCTCGAAGAAGAGGCTCTGTGAATCCCAAGCCTGGAGGAAGCGTCTCCGCTTCTCCTGCCCAGCCCGGGAGTCTCCCTGAATCTGGTCCCACTGGCCTCTGAGGGTATGAATAATCTCACTCCAAATCTCCGCCATGATCTGGGCAGTCGATAAGGAGGTGCCACCGAGGATCTGCGCGCAGCGCGAGGTCCAGATGTGCCATCCTGTAATGCTGTTGATAATCTCCCAGACTGGCTGCCTCTCCCGAACTCCTGTAACAGCCTCTGCTAGGTGCTGTGGGATACCCTCAAGCGGCCCCCACGTCCCCTGTGTGATAAGGAAAGTGGGGTCCTGCTGGCATGCCTCGAACAAGTGATGAGGACCAGGTGCGGTGCTGCACCAACAGAACGCGCCCCAAGTGATCACTCCTAGCTCTGGTGCTGCACGAGTAAGAAGCTCGAAAGTCCACCTCCACACTTCCTGGGCGCGCATGCAGCTCCACAGGCAGTGTTTTGGTGACTCCTCATCCGCATGGCAAATCTGACAGCAACCGTCCTGGCCTATCTGCCTCAACCAGCTCCCCACTGGAAGGCCTTTGTGGGTAAGAAGCCACAGGAAGTATGAGATCTTCCGCGGCCGCCAGCTCTCCCACAAGGCCTTCCAGAAAGCCTGCAAAAAGAACCTGGAAATACCCTGTGCGTACCAGCTAGGACGCTGGGTGGGGGGGCGGCTCTGCATCCTCCCGAGAACTCGCCTGCCCAGAGTCGTGCTGTAAGCGAAGAAGGAAGTCTGCCCCTGTCCTGTCACAATCTCTGGCCACCACCACTCTCCTGGGTCCCACTCAAGCTCTGATAAGGCCCGCCCCTCCCAGAGCCAAAGACGCCAAAGCTGCAACTGGTCCTGCTCAATACTAGGGTCGGTATGCCAGACCTTCCCCAGAAGGCCTACGACCCTAACCCTCTGCCACGGGAGTAGGGGGTCAATGAGCGCATCCTCTCTCCTGAGTCGTCCGTCCCCTGAAACCACGAAGAAGGCGATAGAGGAGTCATCCAAACGTCCTGCGACCACCAGTGGGATGCCACGGGGGGTGAACTGTCCCAGCCAGTGGGTGTCTCCAGGCATGAGGACCTGAGGCTCAGGTGGAGCCAACCAAGCGGCTGGGATCGCGCCGTCGATCTCCGTGCGTCTCGCCTGGACTCCGCGTGCACCTCCCGCTGCGTCTGCCAGATCGGCCATCTCCAGATGTCTGTACGTGTCCCTCCAAACTCGAAGGGACCGGGCTGGCCCCCTCATCCAGCCGTCCCACCTGATATGTGATCTCTCCCCCAGCTGAAGGCCCTCGGCGTCTCTGACCTGCCCATTCCAGACGAGCGGCTGGCGATCGATCTCCTCCTGACAGCTGGGCTGGGACTGAATGAGGCTGAGACGGAGCCGCCTCCAAACCATGAGAAGGCTACGAACGAGTGGGGAGCGGGGCTGAGTGAGCGGGGCGGAAGTGAAGATCCACCTGAAGGACGGTAGCCACTCTCCACCTCGGCGCGGGACACAAGAGCCGACTCCCTGCTGAAGTAGCATCTTCCACGTCTGCCCCCCTGGGGTCAAACCGCGGATGATAAGCTTGCCTAACAAGGCCTGACTCTGAAGCTCTGGATCAATGACCCCCAGACCCCCCTCCGCCTGCGGAAGAATGACTGTCTGCCAAGCAACCCTGGCTCTGGTATCTCTCTGCCCATCCTCCCCAGACCAAAGAAAGTTCCGAACCAACCTCCTGAGCTGTGCCACGCTGGATCTCGAGAAGCACCAACAGGAAGCCACATACCAAGCCGTGGCTAGAAGGACCTGGTTAACTACTAAAGCACGACCTGCAAGGGACAGCTTAGCAGTGCTCCAGAAAGCCAGCTTCCGTCGGATGGAATCTAGCACCGGGAGAAACTGCTGAGCTGGCATAATGTCTAGGCCAACCTGGAAGCCAAGGTATCTAGCTGTCTGTCCACGTGGAATCCATCTGAAGCCCAGGAATCGCCCCCACTGAGAACACGCCCCCGGGTCTGTGAGAAAACCAACTGATTTGTTCTAGTTGATTTTCGCACCAGCGGCCGAGCAGAAAACCTCCAGGGCCATCCGCACCCTCTCTAGCATCCTCTCATCGTCCTGGACATAAAGGGCTGTATCATCTGCGTACTCTGAGTCCAGAAGCTCCGTGTCCTCCCGGAGTGGAAGGCGAACACCCCTGAGCCCTGTGGACCTCGCCCGAAGGTAGTAAGTCATGGCCTCGGCGAAGAAGAGAAACAGATAAGGAGCCAGGGGACAGCCCTGACGTACTAATCTCTCCAAGCTGAAACGCTCACCCATCCTGCCTCCAATGATGACTCTGCTAGACGTTGTCCTGTACAAAGCTGAGATACCCTGAATCTAGCCTGCCGGGAAACCTAGTCGCTCCAGGGTCCCCTCCAAAAAGGACCAATCCACGCGATCGTAGGCCTTCTCGAAGTCGAGAAGTAAAATGGCAAGGTGTGAACCGCTGTACTGAGCCCACTCCGCCGCCTCTGAAAAGGTGAAGACATTATCCAGGATACTGCGATCCTGGACAAAGCCTGTCTGAGTGTCATGGACGAGGTCTGGGAGTAGAGGTCGAACTCTGGCACTGATCAGCTTGGCGAGAATTTTGTAGGCAGTGGTAAGGAGAGTGATCGGACGCCACTGGCGGATCTCCTGTCTATCTCCTCCCTTCGGGATGAGGCAAATCAGTCCCGAGGAAAGGCTCTCTGGCATCTGACCGCTACTGAAAATCCCCTGCAGAGCTGCAAGGAGGGGCTGATGGATCTGGTCCCAGAAGGAGGTGAAGAAAGCTCGGGATAGCCCATCCTCACCTGGGCATTTCTGCCCATCAATAGCCATCAAGGCCTCCAACATCTCATCCGCGGTGAACGGCGCCAACAACGTCGCCTGCATGCTGGGCTGGACCAGGGATGGAATGTGCCTCCACACCTCCTCACGGTCACGACTAGCACGAGGGGCAAGTGGCTCCTGCTGGAAGAGGGTCCTGTAGAAGTCAGTGGCCAACCCCAGGACCTCCCCCGGGTCCGTAACAATGTGACCATCCGCTGTCCTGAGACTCCGTAGCTGATCACCTGCAGCTCTCTGGCCGTGTGTCCTGAAGAACTCCCTGCACATCCGGTCACCCTTCCGGGCCCAGAAGGAGAGAGAGGCGTGAAAGGAGAACTCGGAGCGACGCTGGAGGGTCTCCTCCAAGAGGGCTCTGGCTCGAAGGGCCTGGATCCGAAGCTCCTCCGAGCCCGGGGAAGACTGCTGAAGTCGCTGAATGGAGGCGAGGTCCCTCCGAAGAGCTCTCTCTCTGCCCCACCAATCCTATCGAACCTGTAGGGCTGCGAGCTGGCAGATCTGGCTGGACTCCTGCAGAGCTTGCACGACCGAGTCTACCAGATCCATGCCCTCCCCCCAGTCTCTGTCCCAAAGACTGCAAATGCTGCTACGGACGTCCGCCCTCGAGAAGATGGAATCGGGAATCCTGCATGATCGGGGGGGGAGAGTCTGGGCTGCCGAATCTAATGAGAGGAGCACAGGCGCATGGTCGGATAGTGTCGTCCCTGGAACAATGCCCGCCTGGCCACCTCTGTTGATGGCCCAATCGCTGACATAAAACCTATCAAGCCGCTCCAGGAGTCTGCCTCCTTCCCTGCGGAAGCCCCAAGAGAAGTCCAAGCTCCCGTGCCAACGACGGAAGGACGGGTCTCTCCAACTGTCCCTCCCTCCTGTCGCGAAGATGAAAGAGTCCCAAGCTGACTGCTCTGCCTGAGCCATACCTGTGAACTCCGGATCTCGACCCTGCTAGTCCTCCAAGGTCTCCAGGTTGTTGAAGTCTCCTCCAACAATCCAGGAATCCATGTCTGGAAGAATCCCTGTAAGTGTCCTCCAGAAGGTGGCTCTGCATCTGAGGTCTGTGGGAGCATAAATGTTGAGGATTCCTATCTTGGATCCCTCCAAATTCAGGCCTACCCAAAGGGCTCGGCCTGGGATCAACGTGCCGTGACCGAAAACTGATTGAGCTAACTGCTCGCACACGGAGGTACAGACCCCCCCGCTCCTCCCCTGTGCGCCGATCGAAGGCTCCCAATAAGTGTAGGAGCGTCCAGGGAGAACCTTCCCGTAGCTACGGGCATGAGCCGCAGAAAGCTTGTGCTCCTGGAGCAGCAGTACATCCAATCGACCAATCACTGCAGGCTGAAGTTCCTGACGCAAAATGAGCTTCCTGGGACCACGGGTACTCGAAGAGTGAAACCCGTTCACATTCCAGGATACGAGGTGTAGGCTCATGGAGAGGGATGGGGGGCTGCGAACAGCTGTCTGCTCGCAGAAGAAGTTGAAGAAGAATCAGACAGATCGGAGTGGAGGCGCTGCCGCTTGTGAGAAGGTTTGGAGGGGGAGACGGGGTCGTCCTGCCCGTTCTTCAACACCTTCAGCAAAGGCGAGAGGCCTCTAGTGCCATGAACAAATGCTTTCTCGAGCCAGCTCGAGATCTCTGAAGCAGTCATCCCGTAGAAGGTTCAGAGTTTCTGTTGGGACCAAGCTCTGACATCCTGGGGAAGAGGCCATGCCAGGGGGGGTCTGAGGATCACGATCAATCGGAAACGTTTGGCAGCGCAACGCCACCGCAAGCGCACATCGCCCTCGGACCACTGAGTCTCGAGAAGCTGCCCACCGGACGGGCCTATCCAGGAGCAAATCTGGGCGTGTGTCTGCTCTCTGAGAGCCTCCCACACCGAGTCGTCTGTCCAGGTCTCGGTGCCATCGCTGAGGAACGTGAAGGCGAAGCTAGGGCCATCCCTGGGAGCCAAGGCACCAATCCTCCCATCCGCCCCTTTGCGGAGCATGAAGATACTAATGTCGAGACAAGCCGGGAAGGTCCCAAGGTCGGCCACATCCAGGTAGTCCCAGGGGCCAGATCTGTAAAAGTCTCGAGGGAGCTCTCTCTCCTGGAGCTGAGACCCAGCTGAGTCTGCCACTGAGGGGCTAGCGGGAAGGGAAACCTGCTCCACTGGTGGTACAGACACCGGGTGTCCTGCAAGCGGGGGAGGAGGGGGAGGAGGCTGCGGGATAGGCGACTCGGGCTCCACGGAGGCGACTGGCGGGGAAGGTGGAGGAGGTGGAGCGGAGGCTGCACTCGGCTGGGAAGGCGACGGTGCAGCTAACTCTGTAGGAGGGGCGAGGGGAGCAGGGGGGGGAGGGGGATGGGGATGCATCTGGAACTGGGGCTGAGAGGGAGGGGGAGGGGGAGGGGACTGAGGAAAAGGAGGCGGGGGCTGAAACTGCGGGGCGGGCGAAGGGGTGGGAAACTGGGGAAACCGGGGAGAAGGCGGGGGGGTGGGAGAGAGGAGGATCTGAGGCTGTGGAGGGCGGGCTGCCGTCAAAGAAGAGGCTCTCCCAGGTCCCTGGGGCATCTGCCTGTCAGGCCTGTGGAGTGCTGCTGCAGGAATGGTGACCTCTGCCTCCTTGCCTTTATCCGAAATCTTCTTATTCTTTCCTCTTTTCCTTCGAACCTCGGTCCAACCGCCCACTACCTCTGGCCCAGGCTCCGACTGCCTCGGCTCCTCCTGACGTGGCTGTCCGGGGGGGGGAGGTGGGGGCGGAGGGGGCGGGGGCGGGGAGGGTCGAGACGAGCTGGCAAAGCGTGGACAAGCAGCCGCCAAGTGCCCAAAGCCATGGCACCGCAGGCACTGACCTGGCTGTCTGGTGACTAACATGCTCTGGGTGATACTGCCGGCACCTGTAATGATCTCGATCACTGCAGGGAGAGTCGCAGGATCCGCCACAGCCACACGGACTCGGGGAGCTCCTGCCGTGGTCACCGCGTCGGCAAAGGTGTCGTGCATAACCCAGCCAAAATGGGAGCCCAAGTCCCTGACAATCGGCCGCAGCTCAGTAGCAAGCCCTGGAAAAACGAGTGTCACTGGGTGGCGAGGTATACGGAACCGAGTGTCGAAATCCGCTGCGCTGAAACCACGGTACCACGGGACTATCATGATGATCTTCCCATCCACTGATGTGGGGGAACCGGCAATCAGATTGCTCGCAGCTTTCTCACTGGAGAGTTTGAGCCAGAAGATGCCCCTTCCCATAAGGGCCACCTCCTCGATATGGCCATCCTCTAGCAAGAGAGTGGACTGGAGCCAGTCCCTGATGGTAGACCTGGAGGGGGAGTGTCCAATGACTCTACCGTAAACAGAGGTACGAGCAAAGTCACTGGCTACCTCCTGAACACGAGATGATTGTTGCTCTGTCAGGATAACGCGGTAGGCATCTGGAGAGGGAGGGTCCGACTGGGCCTCCGGATCCGGGCTGGGGGCCGCCATACCGCCAAGACTAACTGCAAGCTTCCGATGAAGAAAAACAGGCTGCCACCCAAGAAGAGATGAAGCGGCGGTGGAGCCTGGGGGTGAGGCGGCGAGGCGGGATGGAGCGGAGGGGGCGGCTGGAACGGAGGGGGCGGCTGGAGCGGCGGCGAGGCGAGGATGGAGCGGAGGCGGGCAAGGCGAGGCGGGATGGAGCGGAGGCGGGCGAGGCGAGGCGAGGCGGGATGGAGCGGAGGGGGCGAGGCGAGGCGGGATGGAGCGGAGGCGGGCGAGGATGGAGCGGAGGCGGGCGAGGCGAGGCGGGATGGAGCGGAGGCGGGCGAGGCGAGGCGAGGCGGGCTGGAGCGGAGGCGGGCGAGGCGAGATGGAGCGGAGGGGACGGCTGGAGCGGCGGCGAGGGGGGGGGGTTGGAGCGGGGGCGAGGGGCGGGTTGGAGCGAGGGGGCGGGATGGAGCGGAGGTAGGGGGCGGGGATGGAGCGAGGGGGCGGGATGGAGCGAGGGGCGGAGGTGAGGCGAGGGGCGGAGGTGAGGCGAGGGGCAGGATGGAGCGAGGGGCGGAGGTGAGGCGAGGGGTAGCGGGGTGCCGGCGGGGGGGGAGGAGAGGGGACGGGGGTCGAGGGCGGACGGGAGGGGTGGAGGTGGATGCGGCGAGGGGGGGGGGAGCGAAGGGGAGGTAGGGGCTAACGGCGAGGGGGGGAGGGGAAGCTCGCAGGAGCGGGTTCCGAAAAAAATGGTAGCTCGACGGTTGTTGGGATATACTAAAAACAAGCATGGGTTTTATAGTTTGGGATTTACAAAAATAATTTAATAAAACCAGCATGGTGGTTGTTTGGGATATACTAAAAAGAAGCAGTCTCAATACAAATTCCATTTTGAAGGACAAGTGGACATATTGTTTTCCGTGCAATGAGACTACATATGTTTTCTTAGTACTATCTCAGTCGTCCTTGCCCACTGCTCCAAGACACCCCAAGATGTGCTCATGCATGTCTAAATCCAATTTGAAGACACTCTTAATTCCCTTCTTTTGTTATGGCATAGGTTGCATCTGGAAATTAATAGCTCTTACTAGATGAGAGTACACACATGTTTGTGGACTCTCATGTAGCAATTCGTAATTCTGGCCTCTCTTGGATGTTTTTTTGTACCACAAAGCTCCAACTACTACATCCCACTTCTCATAGGTTGTTCCCCAATTATCCTTAAATGTTTCCTCAACTCGATACTTAGGTTTTATGCACTCCAACAGAAAGTATGGGTTATCTTCCTCGTTTCCCCCAGAATCTGCAACAACTGCAAAGTTATCCCCCTCTTCCAAAGAGTCAGTGACGTCATCGAAACTCTCCTTAAAATCTAGTGAGCCTTTTGTCTCTCCATTGTTTGTCACTCCATCTGAACGTAGAGGGAAAACTTAAACTTGCTCCCATGTCTTCGCACTTGCAATGTTCTAACAATCATTATGATCCCCTATGATGCATGCACGCAGAAATAAGAAAGCTTTCTCATTTTAATCAGTTGGTTGTTTGAAAAGCCCCATATGTTGTGCAGACCATGAACTCCTTTAATTTTCTCACAATCATGCCAGCTTCTCCTTTGCACTTCATCCACTTTAAATTCATGGAACACTCTCTGCATACTACAGTATTCTTAAGGCTTTGTTTACTATATGTTGAATGCATGCCTGTGGAGAGGTTGGCTGTAAGCCATGTTACAGCATCATGGGCATCATTGAGTTTTTCTTAAGAGCATGCTAGTTGGTGTTTAAATAGAGCTTGCTTAATAACATCACCGCATCCATCATGTTCACCCTTGCCATGGCTAGACCTAAAGAAATTCCACATCATGTCTAGAACGGTTAGGGATTTGAACCTTGAGATGAAGTAGAATCCACGTGCTCATTTAAATTGAGAGGCAGCACCATTTGACCACACCCAATGTTGTTTTATATTTTCTGCATGGGGATTTTCATTTTTCAGTCATTCCCAATGCTGTAGAAAAGCATGCTGCACAAATAGGGTGTCATGTTCCCTATCATCTGAAATGTAGAAATGGTAAGTGCATTGCACTGACTTGGACTCCTCTGAGTCAACAAGCAAATTGGTCAGGCATGGAATAATCAAGCAAATAACTGCACATGATATGCACAAGAATTATTATTATCTTGTTGTACCAGTGAGCACTTTATATCTCATCTTGTTCTTGAAAAGAATTTTTTTTCAAAATCTATGATAGATCCAATAGTGTCACGGGGAAAATTGGCAAGGCATGTCCTGAACTGCTTATCCTACCAGCTGGCCGTGAAATTGTGAAGCACATATTTTGGGATCAATTGAACCACGTGACCTACAAGCTCCCTTGGCTAGGTGCTCTTATATGACAGTAGCCCTCTCTTTCTATCGAATCCTTCAACATTGACATTTTCAAATTTCTCCATTTTAGAGCAATGTGGTTGCCTTCCCTCATTTCATTTGGGCAGACATTAAATGTCTTCTTCTTCAGCTTCAAACTGCAATGCTTGCATGTGCTAAAATGCATTCAATCATGTGCCACTCATGATCTTCCTTTACGCAAACCATTGGCTCCCACGGAGTCCTTAGGCTACAAAACCTTCCCTCCCTTGCAACACATGATGAGGATCTAGGTGGCCTACACACTGCGCATTCATTGGGGAGGCATGGGCATCGATCCCCATGGAGCAATGCTCCAACACGATATGATCTCAAGTCATCTCAAGTCATTCATAGCTTGCCAGGCCAGGTCAAAGTCTATGTGTGTTTTGCAACAACAAACATTCTTGTCTTTGAGTTTCCTAACGTACCAGGGCTTACAATGCTCAAAGCTCCTTTGCCCAATTGAAATGTCTAGATTCTGATCCACAAACTTGAGATACAACTTTGTTTACTGACCCAACATGCGGGAACAACAGAACAATGAGCCCCCTTTTTACTACTACTAAAAGAATACAAAACATAGTCTAATTAAAGTATATAATGAAGCAAAACAATTTCAACCACGTGCTGGTTTAGGATAATCAAAATTTCAATCACCGGTTTGGTTTAGCATAGTCAACCATCGGTTGGTTTAGGACACATTTAGGATAGTCACAATTTCAACCACCGGGATGGTTTACGACATTGTCACTGTTTCAACCACCGAGATGGTTTAGCTTGATAGTCTCGCTTTCACATATTAGACAATAACAAGTATATTGCTTTTTATTTCTGAATTTCACCACTAGAAAATAACAATATATTGCATTTCATTTATAAGCCAGTACCATTGCATCCTCATCATCCAAACCACCTGATCCTTTGTAGCACACCCAGCACATTGAATGAATATAGATAAAATTCATTTGCTACATTTTAGGATTCGACGTGTAGTCTAGTTGTAGACTAGAAGCGCCATAGAGGAGATCCAGCTCCAACAAGCCAAGTAAGCCATTGTCGCAATACCCGATTAGTTCCCACCAATGTCAGTCCATGCGGTTCTATCATCGGTGTACACATTCACAAATCTGACTCCAGTTCAATATACCTGACATTTGACAGTTCATCACTTAGAGTGACACTTGGCAGAGTTCTCCTCTCTTGGATTCAAGATGGTTGCATTCTTCTTGCACACACACATGCCACCCATGTAAAGTCACACATTGTTGACTATTTTTGGCATTGGTTCCTACATGCATACACATCATCCTTGTACAACCTCTTAGCTACTCCCGGCATGCAATTGTCATCATTTTACTACATGCTTGATCCTTGGCATACTCAGTTCTCACATGACTTGGTTCTGATAGTTTAGCATAAGCCCCACAATGGCCACATAGTGCTCTCATGGGTAGACACTCTCGTTGGTACACGGGTAAGCCTCTTGCATAGAGCACCAGACTGCCTCTAGCATGGAGTTATCCACATCATGAGGTTGATGATACACCAATCATGACTCCAGATGAGATCTGTGAGTGGAAAGAGAACCTTCTTCAACCATTCATTGCCATAGGCTATGTACCAATCTATGATGCAGACTCGAGCCTCATTGGCCTTGACAGATCTGATGCAGATGCTTCACATGTTAGCATGGATTAGCCCACAATTTTTTATCATGCACATTCCTCGGTAAGCCCTCAACATGAGGCACACTTCTCGGTAAGACCTCAACATGAGGCACATTCAGTAGTAAGCCCTCGCCACGAGTCATATTTGACATTAAGTCCTCAGTACGAGACAGTCCCACTCATATTGGTGCAGTCTGATTCTCATGATGCACAGATATCATATTCATGCATGAATCCGACTCCATCTTTTGCCACAGATGCAGATACTTAGCAGGACATTCCAGCATCGGCTCATGCCGCATTGCACCCTTGCATCTAGTGATCACCATCTCTTTCGATCAACAGATCATTCCTCAGCAGCAAAAGGATATCTATGCATTGATGCGGTCCTGCCTCAGTGCGGTTGACATCATCAGGTTCAGCCATAGCGCAACCTGGGGAGACTTAGTGTTTCATCATGCACTTATGGCTATTGTATACAGTCCATACTTGATGTAGATCAGTGGTTGGATCCATGACTTTAGATCAGTTTTGACAGTAGCATTCGCCACCTCATATGTCTCAAGGACATCTTATGTTTTCACAGTTGTATTTTAGGTTTCTAGGCCTTTCTACAGTCAGCCCCTTCTCAACGAGCCTATGACAGATGCTACATCCCATGCCGATGGATGTTTCACCATGCAGACAACAAATGACCTCTAGCTCATGATAGTTGAGCATACAAGTTGGAAAAGTTTCTATACCTTGTCATTTGTACGGGCCTCTTCTCCAACAAAGTAGCATATCATACGTGCACCTTCGACCCCAAATTTTCAGCCCTTGGATCACTCTGTCCACACCGACTTTGCAGTCTTCTTTGACCCCTCATCATTCGACAGAGATTATAGCTCTACTGCAGCATGCCTCGCACATTGCTGTTAGTTCTTTTATGTTGGTGACACCCTTGTATGTCACAACCTAACGGATCATATTGCCATAGCTACATCGACTAGCTTCACATCCGAATGCCTCTTCTTCAGAGCAGCTACAGAGTCCACGGTGACTTATGACATATGCAACCTTGACATGTTCAGCACACAACCATACATGCAGTCATCTTTCGATCAGCCAGTCTTTGATCCAAGTGGACTTGACTTTCTGCATATTTCCTTCCTCTTCCTTTCGGCCTATATTTTGGGTTTAATTCCCAAAGGCAAAGGATGACTCACAACTTAAGAGGGGGAAATCCATGATATGTACATGACCACATAAGTTGTACTCATTGTACATGCTTCCACTACGTAGTCATTGTGCTCACATACACACATACTACTCTGATTTCTTTTCAGTTTTGGATGCTAGCATATGCACCAAACGAAATCCACAAAAAGATCTTGTACATGCACCCTCTATTTACCCAGTGCAATTTAAGAGGGGGTGTTAAAGATAGTGTAAATTGCATTATCCACATAGGGCATAGGGGCAAACCCTAACCCTAAGGGATTCACATGTATATTTTCATGTTCATCATCAATACACTTAGTGTACAGGTAGCTATATCGTGTGCACTACTCTCTCTCTCCCTCTCTCACTTCCGCTATCAAGTATTTGCATCTGATGTGACATGTGAACCCCTTAGGGTTAGGGTTACGGTTTGCCCCTATGCCCTTGTATATAGTGCAATTTACACTATCTTTAACAGTTGTCATCTTTATGTTACAGGCTTGATCCTTGTTACTTCTCACATGACTTGGTTTTTGACCGTTTAGCATAAGCCCCCCAAGGGCAGCTCTCATACAGTGTTCTCATGGGTAGACACTCTCGCCGGTACATGGGTAAGCCTCTTGCATAGAGCACCAGACCGCCTCCAGCATGGAGTTATTCACATCACGTAGTTGATGATACACCAGTCATGACTCCAGATGAGATCCGTGATTAGAAAGAGAACCTTCTTTGACCATTCCTTGCCACAGGGTATGTACCAGTCTATGATGCAGACTTGAGCCTCATTGGCCTTGCCAAATCAAACACAGATGTTCCACATGTTAGCATGAATCAGCCTGCAATTTTTGATCATGCACACTCCTCAGTAATCCCTCAACATGAGGCACACTTTTTGGTAAGCACGAGGCACATTCAGTAGTAAGCCCTCAGCATGAGGCAAATTTGACGGTAAGTCCTCAGCACGAGACAGTCTCATGTGCATCAGCACAGTCTGATTCTGGTGATGTACAGCCATCACATTCATGCATGGATCTGACTCCATATTTTGCCACAGATGCAGACATGCAATAGGAGTTTAGTTATGATCATACAGTTATTCAGTAGGTAAGTTCTCAGTACGAGGCACTCACATCTACATCTGCATGTGGAGATATATGCCATAGTGCATCCAGCTCTTTAGGTGATTCCATTCCAGCATCCATCACTAATGCTTTCACCTCTGACACAGAGCATACCTTGGGCTCAATTCCCTTCTTTAGTATGGATCAGCAGATCAGTTTTCAGGACATTCTAGCATCGGCTCAGTCATGCCGCATTGCACCACCCTTGGATCTAGTTATCACCACCACTTTCGATCAGCAGATCATTCCTCAGCATGAGGATACCTATGCATCAGTGCGGTCCTGTTCCAGTGTAGTGGACATCATCAGGTTCAGCCATAGTGCAACCTGGGGAGACTCAGTGTTTTAGCATGCACTTATGGCTATAGTATACAATCCTTACTTGATGCAGATCAATGGTTGGATCCACAACTTCAGATCAGTCCCTTCATCAGCATTCGACACCACATATGCCTTAGGGACATCTTATGCATTCATAGTTGTACTTGAAGCTTCTAGGCCTTTATACTGTTAGCTCCTTCTCGAGAGCCTATGATAGATGCTACACCCCATGCCAATGGATGTTTAGCTATGCACACATCAAATGATTTTCAACTCATGATAGTTGAGCATACAAGTTGTACAGGTTCCTATACCTTGTCATTTGTACAGGTCTCTATGTCAGCAGAGCAGTGTACCATACCTGCACCTTTGGCCCCAAATTTTCAGCCCCTAGATCACTCTGCCCACATCGACTATGCGGTCTTCTTTGATCTCACATCATTCGATAGAGATTACATTACTGCAACATACCTCTCACATTGCTGTCACTTCTTTTGGGTTGGTGACACCCTTGTATGTCACAACATATTGGATCACATTGCCATAGCTACATCGACTAGCCTCACATCCGGATGCCTCTTCTTCAGAGGAGCTGCACAGTCCACAGTGACTCATGACATGTTCAGCTTTGAAATGTTCAACACGCAACCATACATGCAAACCTTCACACAGTCATCTTTCGATCGACCAGTCTTTGATCCAGGTGGACTTGACTTTCTTCATATTTCCTTCCTCTTCCTTTTGGCCTATCTTCTGGGTTTTATTCCCAATGGCGAAAGATGAACCACAACTTAACAGGGGGAAATCCACATTATGTATAGGATCGTAAGTTGTACTCATTGTACATGCTTCTCCTACATAATCACTGTGCTCACATATGCACATACTACTCTGATTTCTCTTCAGTTTTGGATGCTAGCATATGCACCAAACGTAATCCACAAAAAGATATTATACATGCACCCTCTACTTACTTAGTGCAATTTAAGAGGGGGTGTTAAAGATAGTGTAAATTGCACTATCCACATAGGGCATAGGGGAAAATCCTAACCCTAACCCTAAGGGGATCACATGTATATCTTCATGTTCATTGTCAATACACTTAGTGTACAGGTAGCTATATCGTGTGCACTCCTCTCTCTCTCTCCCTCTCTCACTTCTGCTATCAAGGCTTTCTAAAATAAAGTCATATGTACTCTCATAGTCATGTAAAAAATAAAGTCAGGTGTACTCCCATAGTCATGCAAAATAAAAACTCCTTTTCCATTAATAAAACCTTTCATCTTAAGAAGGGCATGACAACTATGCTTACCTTCACCTTCTTTATTACTCTCTTCTTAGAGTTTTCGCCCTTTGTCTCTAGAGGAGAATCTATTTTTTGAGCAAGAACCCATCTTTGGTTTGAAAAAAGGCTTTTCATTTAAAAAAATCATGTTATGGAAAGGTACAGATTGGTCTAAACTCTTCCCTTTCTTTTAGCATACCATACTTTAACCAACACTTCATGGTAAGTGTGGTGGAATTGAGTGAATGGGGATGGATTATATTAATCTCCTCTCTAAGTTTTGATTTTGACCCTACAACATGCATTCTCCCTAGATCTCTCATGCTCACTTTCTCTAGTGATTGCAACTGAAGAAGGGCCTACCAAAATCTATGAATATATGCGGAAATTTCTCCTTATCAAATTTCCTAAAAAATATCCCATTGCTACCTAGATTTCCCTTGAAGCGTGGTGGTAGAAAATCTTTCTTTATAAGCTTTTGGAAAGACTTCTAGGTATGGTCATCTTTGACTATGCTTGATAACATTCCACCCGAGTGTAGTAGTCTTGACCAAATGATTCGCATCACATTATATTTCATCTTTTTCAGAGTCACTCCTGTAAAAAGTAATCATCTAGCTGACTAATCCATAATAAGATAGTGCATTCATCTTTGTTTCGATCAAAATTCTAGAATGTGAAAGCTTTCCTATTGCTCGAACTCTATGCTTTATCTGTGGCTTTCAATTCCTAAGGATATGCTCATCTTCATAGTCAGAGTCATATGAGTCATTGTCAAAGTTCCTTTTTCTTTTCTTAATCTTATCTTTCTTTTCCAATTTCTCCCTATGCTCATGCTCACATGTCAATTGTACTTATGTCTGGCTTTCATTATCCTAAGGATATGCTCATCTTCAGAGTCAGAGTCGGATGCGAAATCATGGATGTTTTTATCGAAGATATACTTTTATATTAATATAAAATCTTGGCAAAAGTTTATCAAGCTACTTTTTTTACTTTCATGATATTGACAACACATAGTATTATTTTATCTATTTTCTTTTGAATTTCCAAGTAAATTATGTAAATCATGGCGAAACTTTTTAAATCTTTTGCAAAAAAGTTTCAAATCTTGGCAAATGTTTAAAATTTTTATTTTTATTAGGGTATATAAACTTTCGATGCCAATATAAAAGTTTCACTTCTTAACGAAATTAGCATGAAAAAATCATCTATGTGCATCATTATTGGAGTGCCTTTTTCTGTTAAATTACACGGTGCAGCGGAACATAAACTGAACAAAGAATAGAGAGTACATAGCAAACTGGAGAGGAACAAACTTTTCCTTCAATATTGATGTAGTACAGATGATGGCTCTGTCCACCCGTGCGCTCCCACAGTGGAGCTTAGATGGCGATCTAGACAGATACTAGGTGAAGAGCTACTAGCTGGAAGATCTGATTTGATCTGATACAATGGACTGGAAAGGTCACCTCTTTATAGCTATGAGGGCGGTAGTCAGATCAACGTAGTCAGTGGAGTCAACCAGTCGACCTAGTCAGTGGAGCCGACCAGTCAACCTAGTTGGTGGAACCAACTAGTCGTCCATGGAATATTCAAGGAATATTCCCTATACCATCGCCTCAGGGGCTCCCGCCCCCAAACCCCCACCAGGGGGGCCGCTCGCTCCGCTGGAACCCCCCAGGCCCCAGCAAGAATAAGGGGCTCCCACACAATCACCTTTCTACCATCAACGATCTCATTGATAGACCTCATCTGACATGCAAGTCAAGATTCATCCGGTGTCCCGGGCTCACACATGGCTTCTCCTCATATGGGGGCCTTACAATTTGAGCACCTTAGACCACTGGTGGTTACCAGGAGGGTGGGGCATTGAGCATATCTAACATTTTCTTATCTTAAACTTAACTTTCTTTTCCAATTTCTCCCTATGCTCATGCTCGTGGGTCAATTGTGCTTGAAGTGCATCTAACTACTCTTGGAGCATGGGTGGATATGGTTGATCTCATAAATGAAGCAAGATGAAGGTAATTAAGAATATTTAAGTGAATGAAAATAAAAGCGACTAAGAGATGCTTAAGTGCTTCAACAATGACAAGGAAATAGATGGTGAATGATGTTACATGTATTGGATGAAACAAACACAAAAGAAATCACTTATCTCACTCTTGGTTGGATGGATTTTGGACTAGAATACGAGATTTGTTGTCAATTTGTGTTGCTTTAATAAGCTTTGTGCCCCAAGTGCTTTCTAATTTATCATTTGGTTGCTTTGTGGCTTTGAGCTCCTTTGTGATACTCAACTTTAATCGCACTGTTCAAATTTGTTGTGGAAAAATCTCTTTGGTATGCCTTCACACATTCGCTTGATCAAAAGCCAGAGGGGTTTTCTTTTGAAGATCTTTTGCTTTAGAGTACTCCTATTTTATTTTCCCTAAAAGTCTTGCAACCAGAGAAGGTATGATGTGGTCAATGTATTCTTGGACTAGACTTTTTGTAGGCTTCTTCTTGTCATGGTGATGTATAACAAATTGACAGGACCTCAAAGGCCCCAATTTTTCTCATTGGCTAAAACTACCACAATAAGCCATTGCATAAGTGGGAAAAATGGTTTTTAATGGCAATGCCATTGTAAAGCTTTAGAATCCCAAAATTGCCATTATAATATTTTTAAACTAGGAGGTTAGTATCTATAGTGCTTAGAGGATTTAATGCTGTTGTTAACCTATAGCTTTGTGATGCATTGAGGTTATAGGGATTTCCTACCATGCATAGTTAAAGGTGATTAGGCTATCATGGCTTGTAGCTTTTGATGGTGGGATGCTTGTAATTTGCAAAAGTATTGTTGCTAAAACACCTCTCTGCTTTGCAAATTCTGAAAAGCTATTATTATGATCTCAATGCTTATCAAATTGCCTTAAAGTGACTGTTGATTGTTACTTCTAGTTTAGTGTTCTAATACTCCTTTGTAAAAGCTCTTAGGCAAACCTTATTCAGTTGTTGAGCTTTTTCTTCCCTCCTTTTTCTTTCATAATACCACTTGTACTTCCTAGCTGTCTCTCTTGGAAATTTTGCATGAGGGAACTCAATTCTTTTCTTTCTCTTCCCGACAAGTCTAAAGTGTATCCTTGCTCTAATACCACTAAAACCAAAAAGAGGAATTCTCTAATACACACAAAGCACCACTTGAAAAATTGAAAGAGAAACCAACACAAAGAGACGATGACAACCAACCTACTGCTAGGTGTCTGGGTCACACTTCCTCCTCCATCATATATACGATATTCCATCAACTCATAAGGAGCCAAAACTATTCCTTTCTCCTTCAAAAAAAAGGATGCTTTTTACGTAGCGTCTTTGGGCTTGATCTATCCAAAGATGATAGACATCTAGCAAAAAATATTGCCCAAGGTATACTATATTAAGGAAAATACAAAATTGGCCCATGGCCATATAGTATGCACCATGCGACACCTCAATCGGTACCCTTGCTTTAACTCCAATCCTTGTCATTAGTTCCATCATCTATACTCAAGCTTCAATTGCATTAGTTGTTAATAATCTATTGAACAAATCATCGAATCAATCAATCCCAATATAATTGCACTCAAAGTACAATAATCAAACACAACACCAATAACTCTAGTGACCTCAGTATTAACATGGAATCACACACAATACTCACCATCTAGCATGGAAAGACACATGTTAGTTAGGAGTCCTCAACTAAACTAGGCAAATCATCCACTAGAACCCCCAGCACGTTTAGTGCAACTCCATGATATACTTTGCCGTAGTCATCATGGCTAGAAATTAAGTAATATCCATAGCAATAATATAGGAAATACAATTCTGTGACACTAATTTACCAAAGTTCATGTGAAATGGTATCAATGCTCAAGTTCCTTATTCCAATCGACTTGGAAACATTTTAGACAATGAAGAGAAAACTTACAAGAAGGCATCAATGTATAACTAACAATGAGGATCTCTAGCAAGATCTATTGAACAATGAGACATATTAAATTTAGCGTTATTTTTCAAATCAATCAATTCAGAGAGTCCCAAATATATGGAAAATTTTCACTTTTCCTAATATGGTCTTTATTTGACCAAAATACCAGCATTGAGGGTAGAGAGGTGATGCTTTTCCCTTACACATTATTAACAAAACTTCAAGTGAGCCCTCCTCTTGGCTTTTATAGATGCTCATTCTCAGTTGTACATAATCCTTATTAGATACCTCAATTTTAATTTTATTTTAAAGATCCAATTCAACTTCCCTTGTACTCAAGGATACGTAGTCATCCATGAGATGTTGAAATGAGCACATGTAGAGCAACACCTCGTACATGATCTATCTTTGTGGCTGTATAAAATGCACACTCTCTCTACCACATAAAAATAAACTTACAATATATCCCTAGTGAAGGCGCCACCAGATAAATCATGGAAGAGTAGATGGCTTCGAAATAAGGTAAGGAGCATCTCTAATATTTGAATACAAAGTCTATTTCATTATCTCTTTGCATTGGAGTGAATTGTGATGAAGGTATGATTAAGGATTATGCAAAGATATAGATGGCTTTGCTTGCTAATCACTAGAAATACTCTCATTATAAGGACCAATGATAAGCAATAACCATTTTACCACTTCAAACATGTAGTTTTATAACATGTTCCCTCATGTTATCAAATTGGAGTAAGGTAGCCTTATGATCCTTCATTGCAAATCATCTCTTGAGGTACACTATGATGATTATAACTATACAACTAGAGAAGTTATCTTGTATAAAAATGGCATTCTATCATGAATTGCTTGCAAATTCTAAGGTGAACCGTCCTACTTATGCAAAGGATCTCTATGCCCTTGTGCAGTATTTGAATCAATAAAAACATTAGCAACGTCATCATTGAATTGAGCATTAGATTCTCTAACATTTGACAACACAACAAAGCATCTTGATTTCTAGATGTGTGAAGTAGGTGCCTCTAAAAAATTCATGTAATAATCAACTCTTGGGGCACCAACTCAATATGTATTATGTTACTACCCTCGTCCTAAATCCAAGGTATGGGGGGACAAGGTCCATATATAATATAAATAGATTTACTAAAAATTTTTCAAATATGCAAGGGACAAATATGAAAATCTCATGTCCCCCGTCACAAAACATTTAAGGTATATAGCTTGAAAATAATGCAAGATGTTAAGATTTGTACATAATTTTCACAATATTTGAGGCCCAAAGGGGGCGGGTTTCTTTTGGATGGGGGAGGGTGGGGGGGTTAAAACAAAAAATACTCTAAAATATGAAAACCCGTCTCCTTTCAAACTAATGTAGCTTTTTCATGTGAAATTTCAAGGTGTAAAGACATATTTGAAGCTCTTTTAGTGTAGAACATAACCATGCTAATTGGACTAATTTCTACTCATGGCATATTGTCAAATTCATCTCGTACTCAAGATTTTGGTAGGTATTCTTACTAAAGGGAGTTGGCGCCCTAGGAATCAACTATAAGCTAGTAATAAGTAACTTGATTACTTGAGAATTCATGACATGATTGGCGTTTAATTGAACATGCCTCGCTTTGAAGGATGACCCTCACTTAATGACATTCCCAAAATATATTTGAAGCTACAAGTCTTACTTACCATAGCTAAGAGATTTGTTTCATTACCACAGCTGCAATGGATACCTCTACAAACAAAACAAGCTTAAGGGTTCCTTTTCGGCCTATTATGGAAAGCACGATCATGTCCCTTTGATTTGGTCATGTAAGATCATACTTTCATGGCAAGCTATTCAAAGTCCTATTAGGATATCTCCAAATATTTGCACTTGTGAGTTAGTACCTAGTACATTTAGCAAATACAAGACCAATATCAACACCAGTCACAAAGAGAGAGAGAGAGAGAGAGAGAGAGAGAGAGAGAGAGAGAGAGAGAGAGAGACAAGGGGGGGTTGATTAATACCAATGAGAGCCTAAAGAGGCCTATGAGACCAAGTCAAGCATAAATCATGAGACCAAACCTAGGTTTCTAGAAAACTAAGAACTAGAAGATAAAAATTAAAATTCAAAAAAGACACACCAAATATGTGGGTTCTAGAGGAATCTTATCAGCTATCAATCATAAGCATGCTTAATTCTATGTGGGCTTAGTAGGGATCTTAATGCAATCCTTAAGGAATGGCCCTTCAAGATCCTCAAACATGTCTTTGAGAATAATTGTGTATCAGATCTAGAACCTTCCTACCTCATCATCTTTTCTATTCTTACTCTTTTTAGATGATCTTAGCATAATTCAACCCCTCATTATCTTCGCACATTAAACCTAAGTTTGACCTCCCCTTTGACAATGATACCTTCTAGAATATGACAAAGAGATTTCTACTTTATGGGTAGCAAAGGAAGAATTTCTTCTTAATCAATTTGGATGGGCATGACTTTAAGTTTCCAAGAAGATTCAATGTCTAGTTGATGCTTCAGGACACTTCATTCATGAGAAGGACATGTCTAATAGACTATTTAGGCATCCAATTGCTCCGATCAATTGACATTGTGCATACTTGGTGTTCATAAGTCATTTGGAGTGTGTGTTTCCATGCATTCTCCTTGGGTAGTTATAGCCATTGGAACCTAGGTTTTCCATTCAAGATACAACACGTAGCATATTTAACCTTACAAGGATGAGCTACATTTTATAGCCAAGATGGCACTTGTTTTGATCAATCATCAAGCATAAGCCTAGTATTAAAGTATGTAAAGTTTTGTGTAAGCAAGATACAATACAAAAAAATAGGCTTCTGCACCCACGTTGCCCAATTAGAGTTCTTTACAAAGGGGAGGGTAACGGTCTAAGGGAGGAGAGGGTAAAAATTTGGGTAACGGTCTAGGGGAGGAGAGGCTAAAAAGTCAGGTTACTTTGAGACAATTGGGCATACTTTTGGCCTTTCTACACCCGTTAGAGGATAATATTCCATGGGTGCACCCTCTTTCGACGAAGACTCCTCCTGGTATCTTTGTTTCTCTCATTTCCAAGTCTGAGGGTGTTGGTCAACTACAGTCATGTTGTTGCTTGCTATAGCATAGGTGTTCACAAATGTAGCATAGGTCCTTAAGTTGTACTTCGATGAGAGATGTATTTTAAAGCGTAGAAAGAAGCTCTAGTGCACACTCAGATGAGAAAGAAGTAATGATTTGTAGGAGTTCAAGGGTTGCAAGGTTTAGGAGGAGGGTAGCGTTGAGAAAGCTAACTAGGTTTCTAGGGTTTAGAAAGAGTTCAAGGTAAGGGAAGAGTCGCATGGTTGAGAAGTGGAGAGCTAGTCTCCTTCATGTAATCTTTGGGTTTAGGGGTGAACAAGGATGAGGAGGAGGAGGAGGAGGAGGAGGAGGAGGAGGAGGAGGAAGAACTAAACACCTATGTGTAGATTGAGTGAATATGTAACCCAAAGCTCATTAATAGTCTTCAAACAAAGTAGAGAGTACCTTATGATATTGAAGTCATGCTAGAGCAACTTGGAAGAAAAATTATATTGTTGTGCAAAGCTAAACTGGAGCACCAACTACTTGCCAAGAAACCATATAGTAAATTTGTGGCCACCCTCAATTTAGTACAAATCATTCTAGCTTCCCCTAAGCACCAAACAAGTTTATAATTTTGTGTTGTAGGTACTTAGTGTAGACTTGGAAAGGATATGCAAGGTTTCCTAGTGTGCATTTTATTTAAGGCTATTGCTTTGTATTTATTCATTCTTTTGCAATAGACCCATCCTTTTAGTCGGCTCTTTTGTATTGAGTAGAGTTCTACTGGTTGGAGTGTAAGGGAGTTGAAAGAGGATCACATCTTAAATATTTGGCCACAAAAAAATGCCTTTGATGTCTTTAGTAGCATTTTTGAGACATGGATATTTTATATTCCTATAAACTATTACATTGTGCTTGCTTAAATAGCATTTGAAGACCAAGTTGTAAAGAAGACACTTCTTTCATCAACAATGAATGAAGAGTGTATAATGTAGATTTGAGCTCTCAACCAGCTTCAAGCACTCATTATGAATGCAATGCATTGATTGAAATGCCATATATAGGTTAAGTTTCTTTTAAGATATCTCTTTCTTTTAGACGCTACTAAAAGAAGCCCCCATAAAAAGAACATTGATAGAGAACATATTAATAGGAGGTCACTAAATAGGAAGAACATAACTATAGATTGACTATTATCGAAAAGAGAAAGGACACATACGTTTGCACAAGAAAACAAGAGTCCACAAGTGCAAGAGGGCACTACCTCCTTGATTAGCGGTTAAGCAAATGCTTTTGGATGCAAACGAGAAAGCAAACGACTTTTAAAGGGCATTCGGCTATCAAAAGGCAATTTTTTCAAGATGATCTCCATAAATGACAAATGGAAGTACACAATTTATTTTTTGTAATATTACACATGGAAATTCATAAAAGGAGTTTGAATCCTTCACTATTGCAAAGGAGAAAATGCTAACAAATTAGAAAGTCCAATGATAATTGTGTATTTCTCTAGAACCCCCCTAGAAGTACATAGTTAATTTTTTGTAATATTACACACAGAAATTCATAAAAGGAGTTTCAATCCTTCGCTATAGCAAAGAAGGCAATGCTAACAAATTAGAAAAATTACAGGCTTGATCATAAGACTTTTTTGTGGGGGTTCATCTTTGCTCTTGGAGTGTAGGCCTAGGGCTCTGCCCCTTAGTGGGCCAAGCTTTGTATGGGTCCTGTTGGGGATTAACCCCTCCTTTTTTCCCCCTTTTTCCTATATATAATAAAAGCCGCCATTGTTACTTTAAAAAAAACAAATAAATAAACAAATTAGAAAGACCAACGATAATTGTGTATTTCTCTAGATCCCCCCCCCCCCCAAACCAACACACACCACTAACATAGTCATATTTGTTAGCGCTGCCTTGCAAGGCAATGCTCTACTAAGAGTTTTGCCAAAAAGTCTCCTCCCAATAGATTTTGGACATCTCATGCTTTGGTTAACTACTCTCTCTCTCTCTCTCTGTGCATGCGCGCGTGTGTGTGCGTGCGTGTGATTGAAAATTAATAAGAGCATATGATGTGCCCGATAGCACTGTCTTCCTTTTTAGCTTTTATGGAGCATTGTAGTATATCGATAAAGGAGTATATGGAGCATTGGAGTATATCGATAAAGGAGGATAATCGTGATGAGTTAATTGGGGTTGGGGGGGGAGGGAGAGAGAGAGAGAGAGAGAGAGAGAGAGAGAGAGAGAGAGAGAGAGAGAGAGATCTATTAACGTCTATGGGACAAAGTGCACAAAAAAAGTAGACTCGTACAAGCCTCAGTGGGGTCAGAGCAAAGGGCGCGCTAGGGCCCTTGCTAAATACTAATCTATGCTAGCAAAATCATAGTCAGAGAAGCACCAGCCAAGTACAAGTTGAATCAAGTCGACCTCAAAGCTGGGGCTCAGAAACTGAAGCTCGACACGCGTGCACACACGAAGCACACACACACACACATGCACACACATAGAGTTTGCACATTGCTTTGCATTTGCAAGTGGTTGCATTATAGCAACTTTCTAATGGTTCTACACACGGGCTTCCATCGCAAGTGCTGCAAAGTAATCATTGCATGATTATTTGCACTTAGCAGAACGTAAGGGAGCACTCACGAGTACTTGTACACGTTTTTTATTTACTAGGATAATTAGATTAAGCTAATCATATTTCACTAAGATCTATTTTAAGACAAGGGATTTATCGACATATATCTGTACAATCTATGCCGGAGTGGACTTAGAAACATGGAAGCAGAGTGACTATCACAGAAACATCCATGGGCACTTCTATTTTTGGCTTGCCCTCGGGGTAGCTTGAGCAACGATGCAATTTTGGGAAAGCAAAAATTAGGCATTTCTTGAATTTTTTGGAAGTGCATTTTTCCTATTGGCTCTTCTTCATTGGACTTCAATGCAAACTTTCTGTCTCTCTCACCTCTCTCTCTCTCTTCCCTGCTTTATCGCCTCAAGTCTTCTTACACAGGATCTCCACCGTTTATCCCACACCCTCCCTTCTCTCTCTCTCTCCCCCTTTATGTCCTCAAGTGGATTCCTTTTAGTTTACTTTTCCTTTTTGTATACTTTTTTTTATCTTTGGCAAGCCTTATAAATGATTGAATATCATTCACCTCCACCCACACATTGCCCTGGACCTACATTCATCGGAGCAGGATTGGAACGAGGGCAGCCGCTCTGGCAGACAGGCGCCCTATCATCTGAGCTCCCGCTGCACCTTACAAGCGTGTGGGATCACCATCTTGTCCTGCTGAACGGTATAGCTGTATTTCTGTTATTCATCCAGTTCCAATCCCCAAATCATAGCACAGAGAAAATATCAGGAGGGTAAAAGAAAAGGGCTTGGGCATTCCATGTCTTCTTTGCTCTTCGATTTCATACATAATTGACATCACAGAAAATATCATTCAGTTTTCCTCCTGCACCTTCCTATGTCTCCTTTGCACATTACTAAGAATTCCTTAACCTAGCTAAGAACGTAATCGTAGACACGGAAATAGAGTATTGCATTCATATGTCCAGTAAGAACGTAATTGTAGACATGGAAATAGAGTATTGCATTGATATGTCCAGTGATAAAATGTTGTGAGAAAAGAGATTTTAATCCAAACGAAAGCAGTGATGAGAAGTTCATGCCGTTTTGGGCACTTTCATGCCAACGCTCGCAACGCTTTTCCATTCCTGCGTCAGAGCTTTAGCCATGCGTTGGGGATAGTCAATGCACACACCAAGTCCTAATTTCTTAAAATTTCATGAACCATCCTCCAATGCAGAAAAAGATGACGGACAAGCAAGACTGAAGGAGTACACTATGCTTTTAGAAGAATGGAAGATCATAAATGCCTACATATTCTTCTGAAGCACTGCTATGAAGAATGAATTCTACTATACAAGATTTGAGACTTGTGTCATGTCCACTTACGTCCAGTGAGGAGTTCGTAATGTACACAGCATTCTCGTCAAGCGACTTTAGATTGTCATGTAAGCAGTGTGGCGTATAATCATCAGGAGGTTTTCAATCAGTACAGGAAATTACATTGATTTGAAGCCTACGATTGTGGAGCTTACTATCTTGGTGCCTTGTAAAACTCAAGGCAGCCTCCTATAACGTGGGGGTGCGCTATGATACATGAATACTTCCCTGTAGTCTGATCATGACCCTAGACTTGGAAAGAAGTAGGTATAATTCAGAAGACGCCCAGCTGACGTTCAGCAGCAACCACACAAGAGTCTTGTTCTATTGAGGACGCCACACTTGCTCCTGATGATACGGAGCCTGCTGTAGATGAGCTTGTTGTAATGGAATCTCCTGGGAAGCATTGCACATCTGGTACAATGCCAACTTGATCTATCTCATGCAAAGCAGGTGAAAGGTACTTGGCAACAGTTACAAAAAGTGCAGACCCATCATTCAGCTCTGTGACACTCTGCAAAATGGAAGAGAATTTTTTTATCCTCTCTCTCTGGAAAATAATATAACGTTGTGGAAAATAATCATATGGATCTACTTGATTCATCATTACAGCACTTCTGCTGGTATGTCCACTTTAAAACTTTTGCTGGACAACTAGCCGCTATTCAAGGTAAACCATTGATTCGAGGCTGATAAGTAACTTCAAGAGAGGAGCAAGTAGTACTCCCAAATCAAAGGACATCAATGAAACATTGGACAGTCCATGTATGGAAAACAAGTTACCTGTATCTTGCCTTTCCCAAACGTCTTTGAGCCAATAAGAACAGCACGGCCATTATCATGCAAGGCTCCGGCTAATATCTCGCTGGCACTAGCACTGCCCCCATTCACCTATATTGTTAAACGTGAATCAGGATTAATTCTTGAGCAAAGACAGAAGTAAAAGTTCTGACATATTCAGAAAAGGCTACAAAAACTTTAACAAAAAACTATTATCACATTTACCAAAATAGCAAGAGGATCGTGAGTCAGAGCATGGCCATTCATTAGGCTTATGGGCAATGTATTGCCATCTCTATCAACAGTATTTACCAAAATTTCACTCCCATCAAGCCACATTTGAGCAACATCAAGCCCAGCTTTGACCAATCCACCCTGTAGGCCAAAGTGTTAAAGATGAACAGACTATGAGACCATTACATCATCTTCGTAATAAATCAAAAACTCCAAATCTCTGAGTTGTACGTCATATGTAATAACCCCAGGAACGCACAATCTTGAAATGTACTCAGGAAACAATAGTGCACACATGATAACCAGCCAAAACGCATCAGTCGAATTCCAGTTTCCACATTAAATTTTGCATTTCGTCTTGACCACATGGTATGAAGAACCTAAGGAAACTACATATTAAATATAAATTGATGCTTCAGCTTGTATCAGATAGAAAAAGTTATGTCAACCTCCAGCATTATAAGGCTGACACAAACATGAGCACACTTCCTATCACATCTTTGCAGCTTATAGGACAACTTGTCCACAAATATTTACACCAGGACATACAGGATTATTACGCAGATCCAGAATATAAGACTCAGCTCCCTGATCCTCGAGCCCAGAAATGGCTTTCTCCATGTCAGCTGCTGCATTCTGCATCAAATGCAAGAACTGCATTCTCAGAAGTGCACAGTGGATGCCACAATTGAATTAAGAAATTTTGAAATTTTCTTATTTGATATTATTAAGTCAAGGAAAAACTGTGGAATTGCAATAATCCAATAGCCAGAAGGATGGGCATACTCACTTGTGAAAATGTTGTTAATCTAACATATCCTGTTTTCATCACGTGACCATCAGGTGCTGTATGTGGGAGAACTGCTGTGAAGACTGGAGAGAGTGTGATATTCTCTCGCAATAGCTTGACCTGAAAATTTAATTCACCCACAAGTTTACCTTGCAGTTCAACTAAGAAGCTTTCAAGCAATTTAGAAACCAGAATGAAATATTGACATCTTTCCTGGTATCTTGAATAAATTTGGTAATACTTCAATATTGTACATATTTAAACAATTGCCATTATTGTTTCTGTTATGTGCCATTACAGCGGCACAACATTGCTTGACCATGCCACACTGTGTCTTTTGGAAGCATCTTAAAACAAGAAAAACTGTCTCCAGAATGTGTGTATGTTGGGATATAATGGCATTAAAAGTGACTTTTTTGCTGGTATATCTGCCCCTGGATATGCTGATGTCTCAAGGGGAAGTAACCGACTTAGATATAACCGCTGTGATGTAAAGTGGTGGTCAAAGCTCGCGTAATGCTTATCCACATATATCGTACATGGTCATCTCTACTAGCACTGTGATGTATGGCTCTAAACGTAATCGGAGAGGCATAGAATTTCCTCATTAACTTTGTACCTTTCTTATGCACAAGCCCCCTTTCAGTATTGAGAGAGAGAGAGAGAGATAGAGAGTTTTAAAAGTCTTTGAAAGACCAAAGGATCTATGAGACTGAAAAAACCCAGGTACAATGAGCTGAATGGATGGAGCATCTAAGCGGGCATCTACATCCAAGACAAGTGCAAACATGAGCATAGAAACACTAGTTAATAAGATGTTTGAGCCTTTGAGGGAGAATGGAAGCCGTGGTGTGGCATCATTGCAATGAACCTATGGATGACGAGGGACCCCGATTTGTATGGGGCTAAGGTGGCAAAAAACTCAACATCCTCATCTCCCTCTAGAGGGAGAGATAGATTGTGGATTTCAGCAGTAAGTGTTTGTTCCGGAGTGTCGTCCTCTTTGTCCTCATTGGTGGCATCTTGCACCAAGTGGACATGCTCCTTTGTGCCATCTTTTGAAAGCAACGATCTTCCAAATGGCCAAGCTTTTTGCAGTAAGTACATTTGAAGTTTTTGCCTTTCGAAAAAAGTGTTTGGTCTTCGTTGAGTCTTTTTATTGCAGTTGTGTCCTTGTTATGACGATCCTTCTCAAGGAGAAGAGCCACCATGTCATCAAAAGTGGTCGTTTCAAGGCCAAAAACTTCAAGGGTGTTCTCAAAACGAGAGACCCCTTCCATACTTTTCATGAGAACCACCATTTTGTCCTCATCATCTGGTGGACATTTTAAACTAGATAGTTGTTGCACAAGCGATTGCAACTTCGCTAAATGATCATGGAACTCATCATTATCCTCCATGCAATTTGTAAAATTGTAATTTCAAAATGATCACAGAACTCATCATTATCCTCCATTTGCAATTTGTAAAATTGTAATTTCAAAAACACTTTGGAATTTGTAATTTTGTTATTGAAAAGGCTCTCCACGCGCTCCCAAATCTCCTTAGCAGTTTTCTTGAAGTCCACATGATGAACAAGTGAGTTGGCCAAGCATAGACCAATGATAGCAATGGCCTTAGCATTTTGCTGCTTCATATCTTGCATTGTGGCATGGCCTCAGTCTTCCTCAACAATGTCCCAAACTCCCTCGCGCATAAGAAGAAGTTGCATCCTCGTTTGCCAAGTAGGAAATCCCTCCTCTTTGAACTTTTTCACGAGCAATGAGGCGGAAGTAAGAGAAGTCGTTGTGGTGCGCAGTAGGCGATAGCTCCAAGGTGGAAAGAATGTGACGTCAGGTGGAGCAGACTACCAGGCAGTTAGAGCATGTGCAATTGGAGCGGCAAAGGGCTGAAATCTGAGATGGAATCAGCAGCATGCTGGAGCGAAAATTGGCCAGAAGATCTGAGGCGCAGGCAACAAATTACAGGCATCATCAGATTTTTTGCCATTTCTTGCAGGTGACATGATATAGACCACGGATTGCGACGAAATGAAAACAAAAAATGTAGAGCTGAATGTCGTCTACAACCATTCTTTAGATCCAAGAGCAAGATTCAGGGTGTATCTTTGGATATCTTCGTGGCACTGTTAGAAAACTGTGCGTCAATCCGCCTCAACAAGTCGCTTTCAATGGAGGTAGTAGAGTAGAGTAAACAACCACAACTATAGTAGGTGGAGAGGCTAAGAAGAAGGGCTAGCTCTTCCTTGGAGGAGGAGGAAAGCTTCCATATGCGGGCCTCCCTCCACCTCTAGGTTGAGCTAGGAAGAAAGGAAGAAATGAAGGAAGGAGGGACATGGCTCTGATACCACATGATGGAACTAGATAGGACGCATGCTAGGCTAGGCTAGAAATCAAACATAATGAAATGAAAATGGAAAGCAAATGAAATGCTTAGAAAGAAATGAACAACCAAAGGAAAGTACTTACATAACCAAAGAGGCTTGAGGCTTGATTGCTTTGACAAGTGAAAGTACAATGCCTTTATAGGATAGGTACACACACACTAAGGTATATGGGATAACTCCCAATATGACACATGGCACTCCTAGATATAAAATAGTCTAGAACTCACTCTAGGAATCAATAAAACACACTAGAAGTCACTCAAATTGACTCCATTTCCTAACATGTAGGATACGAGGAACACTCAAAACATTTACCGTGTTTTAAACTCTAGGGAAGCCGTTTCGAGATGCTTTTCCTAATATTTTGGCTTTTGTACCTATCTCGCACCTGCAGATCCTGTAAAAGTGACAAAGCACTGCCCATTTGCACTGTTTCTTGTCGCTTCTACCGCTCTGTCCATCCTCTCTACCTTGCAATTCTGCAGCCTCTCTCAGCCCACCATGGTCCCTTAGCCCTCTCAGCCCCCTCCTCTGCTCAGACCCCTTCTCCCAGCCTCTACTCTTAGTCCCCCTCTTCTCAGCCTTTCCTCTAAGCCCCCTTTTCTTCTCAGACCCCTTCTCTCTGCCTCTCTCACAGCCACCTCCTCTCACCTCTGCCCTGCTCTTCTCATCCCCTCCTCTCAGCTTCCAAGTTCTCACTGCTCAATCCCCCTTTCTGCTGCAAAATTTGCAGTCCTTTTGCTGCTTTTTTTTGTCAGAGTCCCTATCTTTACCTCCCTATATCAATGGCTCCTCTAAGTGTCCTTGGTGGTCGGAGGTTGATCCTCTTGCTAGGTATGACAAAGTGAAAGGAGGAGCATACAAGTGGAATTGTTTCTTTTGTAAAGCAACAAAAGGAGGCACAAACTGAGAGCGGGCTCATTTGTTGGGAGAGGGGCAACCATCTCCCCTTGCCCTTCAGTTCCAACAATATACCTTACACCTTTGAAGGCAGTTGTAGATAGTTTTGGATCACAACCTGTGATTCTTGATCTTCCACGTGTGGTATTACACTTGCCGTTGATTATATTCCTATGTCCTTGTTTGGGAATAGAGCTTCATCGACACATACAAGTGGGGTTACCACTTTGCCAGCCCCAAGATCTGTACAAGCTAGCCTTGAGACCTCATGGCATCCTGAGAGGGAACACAGGTAGATGCGGCAATGGGCTGTTTCTTTTATAAGGCATACCCAAAGTAAAAGCCTACAATCCTTATGTCATTGAAAAGGGTAAGGAGATTGCAGCCTTTGGACCATTACAACTTCTCCCTCATGTGAGACCGCACTCACCACGATTTTGGAGACATAGAAATCTATCATAGAGCAGGCTTTGAGTCCCATCAAAGACGTATGACTAAGATGTGGTATCATAGTGATGGGAGACGGATCGAGTGACACACTAGGAGCCTCTCTATTCACGGCATCCTTGCATATTCTAGAGGGGCCAGCCTTTTCATTGATGCTATTGACAATTTAGAGGAGGGAAACTCAGCCGAGGGGTTGGCTGTATTTGGATGGGCCCATCAATTATGTGGGTGCAAACAATATTATTCAGATTAATTCTGTTGGTGTGCAGCAGGGAAGATTGTTGAAGAGAAGTACTCCCACATTATTTTCACTCCCTATGTGGCACATGAGTTCAATAATTTGTTGGAAGACAATGGTATGTTGGATTGGGTGGAGCCTTCCATTGATATGGGCAATCATGGTATCAATTTCATCATTCACCACCACTATGTTTTGGCGATTTGTTGCAAGGTATCCCCAAAGAATCTCTTGAAGTATTCTAACACGTGCTTTGCTTACAATTTCATCATGTTGATGTGGATTTTAAAGTTGAAAACAGCCTTTAGGCAACTCTACAGGGGCTCAGAGACTTAAGTCCATTGTTTTTATGACTTCTTTTGGAATGACATTGGCTTGTTGTTTGCTTCAGGTCACAAAAGCCCATTGTCATTATGTCAAGGCTTCTTGATGGGAACGACCATTCTATGAGAAAGGTGTATAAAGGTCTGGATAGGTTTAAGAAGAAGGCACCTACTAAAGGGAAAGGGGGAAGAGGGACCATTTATAATATTTTAGTTAACACTAAGTATGCTCTTCCACTCTATAGCTTAGTGGTAGGGCTCATATGTGGAAAATACAACATTCTAGGTTTGAATCCTACCCTCTTGAATAATGTGCACTCCTCTTAGACATAGCTTAAAAGAAATTAATAACCCAAATGAATTAATTAATCCATGGACAAACATAAGTTAATTAGCCTCCATGGCCCCAAACAAATAGGATTTAAATTAAGTTGAGCAAGTATGTAAAATTCTACATATATGTGTGTAAAATAAGTTACTTGATCCATGGACAAACATAAGATAATTAGCCTCCATGGCCCCAAACAAATAGGAATAAAATAAAGTTGAGCGAGTATGTAATATTCTATCCTGTGTGTGTGTGCGCGCGCGTGTATCTTCACACAAAAAAAAGAGGTATATATGTGTGTACATACACACTTTTTTTTTTGGGTGAAAAATTTTGAGACTTTATATTACAGAGTAAGGGCCTTTTCCCACTAGCAATTAGGTCATGTTAGTGAGCTTAACATAACTAGTTCTTTTAAGTTAAAGTTCATCTAAAAATGGAAATTACATTCCCATTGGTAACCCATTATGTTATGCACTAAGTGGTCTTAAATAAAACTTTCGGGGTATCATCGATCCAAAGTCAGTTCTTTAAAGTTACGGTCACAATGGTAATACATTAGCAAAACATATCACTATATGACAAGTATACATCAGAGTCTATTTAATGAGTTTGCAGACAATCAAAGAGAGATTTCTGCAAGGAGCGCCTGAAAAAGGAGAAAGTAGGATCACAAGAGACTCTATGATTTTTGTCCTTCCATAGAGTCCAGAGTGCCCAGTAGCGAACCCAAGTGAAAAAAAGATCAAACTCCGGTCTGGGTGGGTGAATCTCAAAAAGCTAGAAAAACTTCCCAAAGGTAGCATTAGGAAATCTAGTTCTCAAACACTGCCTAAGGAAACTCAAGAAATCACAAGTGTGGGAGCAAGAAGATGAGGCATAGACTCGTGCAGAGCCAAACATTTGCGGCAAACAGTTGGAGCAATATGTCTGCGTGTCAAAAGCTCCCCAAATGGAAGCCCCCCCTGCCCCCCCAACACACACACACACACATATGTATATGTACACATATATATATGATATGTAGAATTTTGTGTTGTATGTGAGGACAAAATCCATCTATTAATCGCATCTGATTGCTACATCTGATTTAGCCGACTTCGAAAGCATCGACTCTCATTTTTGCAAGGTCACATGCCGAATTTCCTCGAAACCGTTAGCTCCATTTCTGGTTCTAGTGACTCCCTGCCACGGACAGACGCTGATATTGTTCAGGTCACACAACCTTTGGATATGCCTAGGGGGGGTTCGGCTACTTCATCCCCAAACAACAGCTTGTATGTATGTATATATATGTCTGTATGTATCTATGTATGTATGTATGTGAGTGTGTATATATATGTATACACACACGCGCGTGCGCATGCACATACATATACTTACGTACGTACGTGTGTGTGTGTGTGTGACCTTGCAAAAAATAATAAGAAAACCAATACATGTATCTATAAAACATATTTGCACATTAAACCAAGCTTAGTTAAAGAGATTATTGATTAGGCAAGCCAATGATGTTGGAGAAGTGTTGAAATAGCTTTTAAAATTTGTGAAAAACTAGAGTTTTTTTTTTTTGCAGAAAAAAAGAGAGATACTATATTATCTTGAGTAACCTTTGTACATCATCAGAGTTTAACCAATAGTAGTGAGTTGTCCTAGGATAGACTTAACATCTTATAAAAAGAGTAGTAGCAGCAAAACACATCAATGTCCTCAGTAATCATTGAGTGAAGCATCAAGAACTTGAAAGGAGAAGCTGGTGGTCTCCTGCTCTGAGATCAATAGGATCAGCAGCAAGAACAGTAACAGCAGTATCAGCAGGAACGCCCTGGGCAAGATCAATAGACATCTCTTCAGCAGCATGAATCTGAGAGGAGAGAGCAGCATCATTAAATCTTTGGGCAGAAGGGATCTAAGTGGAGGGTCCAGCAGCAGCAAGGTTGGGATCGGCTGTGGTAGGTCTTTTCTGCAGAAAGTGAGGGAGCTTGGTGTGGTGCAATGCTTGTGTTTTGCAATGTCAACATTCAACCTTGTGTGTTCCAGGTTGTAGGTCCCTATCTGAAAGTGAATTCTTCTTTTTTCCTATCCCACCATGAAGCAAACAAGGCATCAGTACATAAATCTTAATGATTTCTAGAGATCCATATGAACCATAGAGCATGTGCCCTTATTTGGAGCCAAGGCTCATGCCTGGTTTCGCATGCATCTACTAGCAAAATAGCTTTCCAATTAATTGGTTCTCCACACTCTATCTGTATGAATTTCCAAACTCTTATGGCATGACGAAAAGCTACAAAGAGATGAAAGGTATTCTCCATAGGACCAAGGCATCTTTTACACTTCCCATCTCCCTTCCCTATTCCGAGTCCTCTAGCATTTGTCCATACTGCTTTATGAAGAATAAACCAAGCAAGACAAGACATCTTCTCTGGACCTGTTTAATCCATAATTTGTCAAACCTGGCATACCAAGCATCTCTACTATCCTTCAGATTCCATCTAGCATTAAGGGTTTTGAAAAGGTTATCCATATCAGCAGTTGGAGTTGGTATGGGAAGGATAGAAGAGCAACCTACCCAACTGAACTCTTTGTGTATAATTAGAACAGAGCCACCCTTCCAGCTAACATCTCCCTTCCATAGCTCCAATCTACTCATAATAAGTCCTTGGTTTAATGCAATAGCTCCATTTTACCTTTGAGATCTTGTTGCTACCACCCCACAAAAGAGATCTACACATTCTGATAAATCTGTCTAATCCAGTTTTAGATGGAGACTAGCAAGTCCCATTTCAGGTTTCTCAAATAAAAAGACAATAAAGCCTTTTTTCAAAAACCTCACATTCAGTACGTTCATTCCCTTCCTGACCCAATTGGTTCTAATCCAGGTTTCTATAAAGGCCATACGAGGTCTAACACCACGGAGAAATCCTACTAAAGCATGTGTACACAGCCACATAGCTGAGTCATTCAGTAGAGTATATCATCAAAAAATGCCTTAATTGACTCACTTGAGCTAGCAGCTTCACCTGCTCCATCAAGCTGTTGTGCTTTATTAACATTTTGTTGTGTAGTAGGTCCAGATTCCGTGTTGCCTGTGGCGTGTGATCTTTAGATTTCTCCTAGCTGGCCGCGGGGAGCCTCGACTCACTTGAAGGCGGCTCTAAAAATTCGTGATTTGCTCTTTGCCTCCTACGCGCTCTTCTCCTAGAGTGTCTGAGGTAGGTCCCGGCTCTGTTCTGTTCACAGGCATCTCTGCTCCATTTATCACTATCATCCCGTCTTTCATCTGATTCAAGCATATCAATTGCCTTGCCTCTAGGATATGCTCTAGCAAACCTTAGGTTTGTCACCATGGGATATGGTCTAGCTAACCTTAGGTTTGTCACCCTAGTATATGGTCTAGATAACCTTAGGTTCATCACCCTGAGATTAGGTTAAGACCAAGCTTAGTTAGCTAGGTGACCCTTGAGGTAAGGTGATTGGTTGTGAGGTAAGTAGGGTCATGAGCAACGAGCTGACAAGGAGCCTCACAAGCTTAAATGATCACAAGAGGAAAGTTATAAAAAGAGTATGATTTTCAAAAGGTGAGAGAAGGAATCACTGTTGGAAAGATGAAGCTACTTATCGTGTCAGACTGTGTGATGGTCTCATCAATGGAATGATGGGGCTAATGATTGCAAGGAGCTTACGGAAAATTTTGAAATTGGACTATCATTTGTAGGTGATGTTACATGAGTGTGATGATTGCCAATTGAAGGGGCTTAACTACTCGTTAACCTTTGCATGCATGGAAATTTGTCAAGTTGAGACCAAAAAGTTGCATAGATGTTGCGTGATGATTGCATATATTAAAGAGCTACAAGCAAACGGTGGTTACTTTTCAAAACTTGTTAATTTGACAAAGGCCACGCTTGTGGAGGCTGCCTTATACTCCCCTGAGATGAGGAGACCAATGTCTATACCACTGACAGTACAAAGAAAGAGGGGTTTGGGATTGCCTGTTGAGGAGAGTGAGCTTGATAGTCATCATCCAGAGTACATATCAGTCATGATAAATAGACTTCTTGGTCAAAAAAAAAAGTCTGACATGGGGACACATTCAAGTCAACCAATAGCAAACAAATGTAAAGAGGAGGATGTGCATGACGCCATCTGGGCAATACGAAGAACAGAAACACATAGTGCCATCACATGCTTTGGGTACCTAGCAGATGCACGTGGGAGATGTGGGGCATTGATTTGGTAGAGGGGCTGAACAAGGAGTGCTTGCACCATGCTTAAGGGTAGAAGGTAACATGTAAAAAGGATCATGGAGCAGTTCATCTGGTTTCGCAATAATGGAATGTGGATCGTTCAATTTAAGGTGTACCTGAAAATTCTCTGACATGTGGAAGATTGCTCGAGGCACTCTCTAACTACAAAAGAGAGATCAATTGATTGAAGCAGGGCGTACCCTTGACAATGTTTTCCAAGGTACTGAAGTGCGACAAGGTAGTACAGTAAGTCATGCACGACCTCCTCGCCGTGATGGAAAATTTGTGAGATGTAGGTCAAAATTGAGTAAGGTGTCTTCTAGAGATAGAAGAACCTTAACAGTTTGGGGAGTCGAGGGCTGCCATGTGAGGTTAGATTGCAATCTTTGTTTTGGATCTGTAATTTCAAGGAATAGATAAAAGGCGGTACAGGGATGGAAAATAATATTGGGACGACTTGTCTCATTACAGGAAAGAAGAGGGCAGTTTGGTTTGGAAGATGCACGGGATGATAGGTTTAATATTTCTTCATTTGTCGCCATAAGGACAATGGGACAAGTGCTCCATTGTTGCAAAATTTGGTCATTCACATACTCCACCAAGGTGCTAGCTAGCTCTTCACCTATTGAGCACTGTCGAGAGTACACCCAAGATGTTGAGTAAAGGTCCAATTAATGCTAAAGATGTTTCTATTTGTTTTTGGCATGCTAATGGCATCTGTGGCATTTTCACTTTGGGATATAACTTTAAAAGTGCTTCTGGGTAAATTTCAGATGTTAAGGGAGAATTGAAGCTTGGTTGAATTTATGCGATCTTGTATATCCTGGAATGGAAGGATTGAAATACAAATTTCCATCTGGTGGATAGCCACAAACATGTTTGGAGAGAGAACATAATTTTAAGCCCCTCATCCAACTCAAATAACATTATAATTGGCCAATTGAAAATTTCTCCAAAAAGGTTTATATTCCTTGTATCTAAACCAATCCAGATAAACATATCTTGAAACACTTCATTTTGTGATATTTCTTTGTGTTAAGATCTTTTAAGTAGTGTATGACTTTCACATGCTCATGGCATTGGAAACGACTTTAGGCAACTCATAAAAACTTTTGATTTCACCTTCCTCTTCACAGGCATAATAAAATTATGTATTATTACACCTCCCACATCAAAATGAGAGTGAGACTCGTGTAAGTGCACGTTGGAAAGCACTAGAAAAAGTCCTATTTTTTCTCATTAAAAAAGAGACTTCTATTAAGTATAATGAAACTCCAAGAGCAAAGCTCAAGGGAGAATTACATCTTGTAATGCATGAGAAAACATAAATAAAATCAAGCTCCTATAGTAAAAGAGCTGGAAAGTAAACAAGGACTATCCTCGAGGCAAGGTCAAGTTTCGCTGAACTCCAAAATAGAAGCTTCCTCTTAACACTGTCATGCACAGGAGGAAATTTGCTGCGATGGAGATATGCCCACACCAACCTTGCAACCCAGATACCTAATAGGGATACCCCTCTGGATCCAAGTAAAACCAAAATTAACCCCCCAAGCTGGCGTGTCCTCATCCAAGTAAAACCTAAATCAGTCCCCCAAGCACATTAACGAGTGTACTTGCTGCAAGGCAAAACAAATCCAAGGCTTCTCTAAAGGATGTGAGATTCTACGTGTTGGCATTGAAAAAAAACAGCAAGATCATCATCTAACTCACTATCCAAGAGCTCCTCACACTATCTAAGAGGAAGTCTCAGCCCAACAATGTCCTCTTGGGATCTTAAAAATCTGCTCATTGCTTCAGCCGCAAATATATACAAGAAAGGAGCAGGAGGGCATCCCTGACAGACTGATCTAGAAATCTGAAATCTACAAATAAATACAAGAAGGGGACAAGAGGACAACCCTGATCGATTGGAAAATTCTTCAATTGCAACTTTTTAACGTACAATTGACAAAATGGTAATTCTATATAGATATTTCCCTTAACCTAGCACGTTTAACAAATTTGCAAATTGTATAGAGCTGAAAAGAGATCAATAAAGTTACATTGGAATGTTTCATTTTCCTATTGTCAAATAAAGTATTAGGACTAAATACCTCAGTTAAATCCGATTGTCCAGGCTCTTTTGCAATGCCCTACAAAATGTAAAACGAATGTTGTATTAAAAGTAAAGGTGTATAAATGGATTTTATGCTGTTGATTCTTAGATACAAGCCATTAACAACAAAGAAAAACAATATTCTTCAGCTAGAATCGAAATTCCAAATTGTTAGGTCTTGTGCTTGCATAATCTTTCAACTAAGCTCTAGATTCTTTGCTTCAGGACAGGATAGAGCAGACTTAGCATTATTTTAGTATTATAAGACTAATGACTGCCTCCATGAGAATGTAGATTAATTTCAGTGAGCGGAGCTCATGGAGTGATTCTCCAAGGGAGGCGTAGATGTCATACACCAAAGGAGAGTCATGTAACTCTCCAATCCCTTGATCACAATCACACTCATTATGTATTACTATGCTGCCAACTTCGAGCAGCTGCTGACAATTTCAGCTAGGACCAAACATTCACCCGTCTAGCTGCAACCAATATATATGCCCAGATCTGGAGCTTTTATCCACCACTATATGCAATCCTAATATACAAACAACATGAACACAAAAGTATCAAAGAACCAAGGCAATCAACTTGCCTCAAGATTTGCACACTCAGTTGTGAGCTTGAGGAGGATCAGAGTCTTCCTGAGCCTCTTTCAAAGATACTGTTTCTTTGTTGCAGTGGCACAAGTGGATCGGCTTCTTTGTTTTGAGGAGTGACCAGGGCTTGAGGTTTTCACACTACCCAGGATCATCACTGCACTAGCGGAGGGTAAGATGCCCTTTATTTAACCCACCATAATATATGTATACAACACTCTTTGTGAGCTCGTAGGCAGCATGGCTGCATGGCATATCTGAAAGGTTCATTGACTTGAGGCAAGGGCTGACCAAGTCCTTAGCGTTTCTGATATTCCTCCATTTGTTTGAACTGAATGCCTACACACTTCACAAAACACACATGGCATGACTAGGCATTGAGAAACCATGGCACATTTGTTTCTTTATTTTAATCTTTCTTATGCAGTAAATTGCTTTGACTCTTGAGCTGACATCTTGTGCAATCATAAGTTTATTTCAACGCTCAATAGAAAGATCTCTTTGGGGAAAAAGAGAATAGTCGCCATCAAAGGAGTGCAAGAAATGTAAAAGCCTAGGGTAAAGAGCTAAAAAGTGCACGTGAGATTTGGAAAAAATAAGGCAAAAGATAAAATAAATTTGTGGTCTGCATTTCAGAATGTAGAAGTCAATATAAGATTCCATCTGGTTCAATGTATAGGCTCTCTGATCGAGCTGCTGCTGCTAGCCCCCTTCTCCCCGCCTCCCTATTCGCCGCGCCTTCCCCCACCTCAATGCACGCCATCCCCCCTCCTTCGTGCTCTCCTCCCCCAACTCCCTCAGCTAGTCAACCTCCCCCCCCCCCTGGTGGCAGCTATTCACGGAACACCATGCAGGCCTGTTCTCTCTATCCTGGCCATAGTTGGTTCTGGCGGTTTATTAAAGATTTATCCCCTGCTTGTTGTTGTTGTTCATGGAACAGCCTGTGAGATCCTTTTTCCCCACTCCTGCCTATGGCTACTGCCACAACGGTCCCCCCCTCTCGCTGCTGCTAGTAGATGGCTTCCAATTGTAGGAATGAAGCAAGGCTTGCCTCACCTTGCTCTAGTTCCCCTTGCTTGGGGCTTGGACAGTGGTGCTTCATTGCCGCCTGTTCCCCCTTGCTTCTCCCTCTTTTTTCCCCTTTAGGCTGCCTTTGAAAGCCTGCAAAGGCGGGCATCTATACTCTATAATACCCCTGGGTGAGGAGTATAGGGGACAGAGCCACGTGGGGGAGGGAGGGGAAGACATCTGAGGAGGGGCTGAGGTAAGTCCGGTGATAGGCAGGAAGGGGGTGTTTGAGGAGAGAGGCGATAGGAAGGTAGAATGTTATGGGAGAAAATGGGGCATTTGTGGCTGGAGGGGCTGGAGGAGGAGACTTATGCAAAATGGTATTGTCAATCTGGAGCCCACAATGTACCTGCATATTAGTTAGGTTGTCAATGGTGTCATGCTATCCATTTTTCTTGATTTGCTGGTTTTTGGTCTTTCCATCTCCTTTGTCTCCTTGACCATGTTTTCCCGCTTCTCTCTTCCTCTTGTTCTCGCACTCTTCTGGGGTTGCTGCTGCTTTGTCAGCTTCATGGAGGGGAGAAGAGATTAGGTCCCTAAATGCTCTGCATTTCAGCAGTAAAGAAGGATCAGTGGCAAGAGAGGGAGGCCCAGGGTACAGACGGAGGGGAGATAGGAGACAGATGAAGGGCCAATGTGTGGGGAGGTGGGCGATGTTAGAACATGAGTCGGGTGTGTTTTAGCGTGTTCTACTAGGAGTTCTAGCAGAGTCTTATGTGTGAGTGCCACGTGTCATATTGGGAGCCATCCCATATACATTTGTGCACTCTAGTGTGTGTGCTGATCCTATAAAGGCTTGTACTTGTCACTTATCAAATTATTCAATCTAATCAAGCCTACAAGCACTTTGGTCTACATATGAGTACTTTCTTTTGGTTCATGCTCTTTCATTATGTCTTTCATACTTTCTAGTTGTTTCATTTGCTTCCGTCCTCCATAGCTCTCTTCCCTTCCTACCCTACCTCCTCTCATGTTCCTTCAAGGGACAGGCAGAGGGGGAGGTGGGGACAGGTAAGGGGAGCATGGGACAGCCAGGGGGGGAGTCGCGGGACAGGCGGAGGGCCAGGACAGCTCGAGATAGATTGGAAAGGTTAGAAAACATAAGTACAATGGGGATGAGGATTAATATAAACAGTCCCGCTTCAGCACATTACAAAAATGAAGGGCCACAAACTTAGTAGAGCACACTGTCCAAATACAACTATGGAAAAATAGTATCAGGGATCTAGTTTAAAATTAAAAGAAATAATATAGAATGAAAATTTCCACATTAACGTCTTACAGCTTGTGCATAACTGCACCCAATATTTGTCTATTATTTTGACTTTCAAGACTTGTGAAACAAAGTCAGTTCATGTTGCACGTCTGAGTAGCAAGCACAGATATAGTACTATTGATGAGGGAGGTACGAAGTAGCCAGAAAAAATACACTGGTTACACTGAGCAAAATAAGCACCTGTCGCCGTAATTTTAGTTTTACAGGGGTTCCAGCAGGCCCTCTTAGTTTTGTTGCTGCCTTTTCCCCATCCATGCCCAGCAATGATTCATCTGCTAGCAAAGTGCAAGGAGCATTATCTCTCAAGTATTTGACTGATCAGCATACCAAGTGACAAATCTAGTGACACGATAGCAAGAGCTAAAGAGAATGCCTCACCATCTATTTGAACAAGTTCATCACCAGAAAGAATTCCAGCTTTTGCAGCAGGACCACCATCAAGTGAAGAAATCACTATCTGGAATTTCAAAAGAACACTACAATAAGGAATACAGACCATAATTGCATTATATAAAAGAGCCACGAAAAAACGCAACAGTTTTTCAAAACAGAGTCTTTAAGCCCTGCGAAGTAGTTACTAAGGTAACAAAAGACTAATATAGTACCAAGCGGCCCGTTTCACGATCAGATGCAATAAGGAGACCAACACCTTCTAGAGAACCATCACTACCTATTCTAAAACTCTGGTAGTCCTGTCAAAAGAAATAAATGGGATCAGAAAGAGAACCAATATTTTAAAATTGATTGACTCACTAGAAATGTTTTCTCAAATATTCTGCCATTTTTGGCAGGCACTTCCAAGTTCCATATGGTTTTAACTACAGTATTCTCAAAAGGAAAAAAATTGAAGTAGTGTAGTTGTCAAGAAAAACACAGACGTTTGTTAAAATAAGGTTGGGGTGATTTGTTTCATCCTATGCTTTGACATGACTCCTGGCTGTCCAAGTAGTGAAAGTCACTCCAAAGTTTCAAGGTAGGAGTTAGATAACATAGGTTTAGGGTGACTTGTTTCATCAGATGCTTTAATATCATTCCTAGCTGTCCACAGTAGGCAAGTTTGGGAGAATGATGATCTGCAGAAGCAAGCATGCCCAATATCCTCCGATGAACACATCACATCCGGGAACCTCAAACAATGAACGCCGAACACACCGTGTCCATGGCCTCTTCAACATCAAGCGATTAACTTCGAACATATCGGGTCCATAGCTCCATAGTTTTTCCTTGACTGTCAAAATTTCAAATGATAGCTCCAATCAGCTCTCTCGCGCCCACACATACTCTCTGGCTCTGACACGTGGGGGAAGTCATTCCTTACTGTAAGAAAGCGGGTGCTATCTGGAGTCCTTGAGCAATCGTTGCCTCCGGAGTACCAGGCTGGTTTGAAGATGAAGTGACTTTATGTCGTCGGTCTGAGACTTCAAGACTGTATAGTTGAATTAGGAATGGCTGTATAAGGCTACCTTTAGGGAACTCAAGACTGTATAGTGCCCCTGCAAAGTGACTATCCTCATGGATGAGTCCCTGGCATAGACATCCTCTAGTTTGGACCACACCTGCAAACCACTGGTCAAGGTTTGCACTTCCGGAGAGGTCTGCATCCCAATGGATCGAGCTCCGTGGACACTCAGACTTTCGCTTGAATCCCTGAACAATCTTCCAAAGGCCCTAGTGAATGAACCAAGCTTCCAATGGGCATAATTGGTGCCATCAAGTTTGTTATCCTTACTCATACACGGGGTCCCATGGAAGTACTCCAACCTCACATACCTCTGCTGATCCTAGAAAAAACAGCCCTCTGCGCGGAGAAGAAGAGAGGGAAGGCTGGATGGGGTGTGGGAGAGAGAACGAAGCAGCCTTGCTGCTGCTTCCAACAGGCTGTCCACGCCTTGGGCCGGCTGCTTCGACCTGCTTCAGCTCCCACGCCTTGGGCAGGCTGCTCTGAACAGCCACCTCTGCCTCCAGTCTCAAATTGCCTTGGACCAGGCCCTGCAATCACTGATCAGCACCTCAATTCTACGTCGCAATGCCCTGACTGCGTCAGCTCTGTGCTCTCCCGGTCCTGAGTTGGCCTCGACATTTGATACCATGTGAAAGGTGTGCACGTGCAGAAGCATGAGAGAGAGAGAGAGAGAGGGAGAGAGGGAGAGAGAGAGAGAGTTGACTCTGGGTAGGCACACCAACAAAGAAGCCCTCTCTATCTACACATGATCTGCCATCAACTCTAACACACAAGTCTTTAGTGGTGGAAGAAGAAAGAGAAGTAAACGACAATCCTGGGTGTTACACTCAGCACTGTAGAAGAAGGCAGATCAAAAGGAAGGAAGAATAAAAGCCAGCATCGGTAAAACTCTTCCTAGTTATAGAGCCCTTTTTACATCATGTTGTGAGACATGAGGAAAAGGAATGAATTGTAAAAATTGGTGCTGCCAAGCACATGTCCAACAATACGAACTGGTTTAAGATCTGTAGGTCTACACATTTGAACTCATGAGTGATGGTGAGTGACAGTAGAAAGTGTCGAATCAAAGGGATCAGCAACATCCGACCAAACTGGAGAAAATAAGTTCTTTAATGTTTTTTATGTACCAAGATATTCTTTAATGTCTTGTGTGTTCTAGACCTTTGCAAAAATCTCCTTTGATCTAGTGGTTTTACTAAGCATAAGATGAAGATGAATTTTGATGATTAGGAGGATATCTGTCCCATGGATTCTTAATCTGTTTTTGACTATGAGGAGGATATCTGTCCCATGGATTGCTAATCTGTATTTTTGATCGAATTTTTAATAGAAGGTTTTTTCTCTGGGAAAAATAATCCTCGCAGAAAAGCTCTCAAGAACAATCAAGGTGTTCTCGAACACTAGGCAATGCACTTGCATCTTGATCCAAATCACAAGCATCTGAAGTAGACGCCAAAGAGAAACACAGAACCCTCAAAATCTTCCAAATGCCTAAGCACCATTAAATACATTCACAGGGTCGCTATCATGTGCACTTCATAAATAATCAAGACATCCTCCAATATGACTATCCAGCTATACACCACCCCACTGCCACTCAGCTGAGATGGACTTCACAGACCACAGGAATCTCAATTACTTTCTTATGCAACCCAACTTGTCACTCAAGCAAGAAAAATGGTTGGACTTAGTGCAGTCCCATGACTTTGTCATTGAGTACCAAAGGAGCAGGAAAAATATGGTTGCAAGAGAATGTGGGCTTTACATGTATCAGCATTCACAAGAACACATGCAAAATTTAATCGCAACAGTCTTATTTTCAGATTTGCAAGCTTGACCTTGAAAAATGCATTCTTTTCAATAGCAAGCCTTATATATCTATGATTTGGGTTAAACAGAGCTATTATTGGGAAGATATCGAGTGTGCATGCTTGCTGTGCCAAAAGAAAAAAGAGGACAACAAGCTTCCAGCTAGCTTGTTGCAGCCACTGCAGAAGGCAAGGAGACACATATTTCCATGGAATTTATTACAGGGCTGCCGTCTACTCACAACAACCCAGACAGCATTATGTGACGTGTTCAATAGACTTAACAAGCAAGCCATTTTATCCCCTACCAAACGTGGATTTTGGCCTTGAGGTGCCCTGCCACTCAGTGATAAGCACCATGGGTTGCCTCTCAGGAACAGGGATATGGGTCCTTTTTGGTAGAATAAAGTACAGCAGTGCCCACTAAAGTATCCTGAGACAGGCAGGCAGCCTGAAAGGGTGAATAAATGGGGGGGTGAGTATCTGAGGCCCTTTTGCTGCGACACTCAAAACCCATCTTCGAACAAATGGCTTGCAGAACTTTGTTGAAGAAGAAATGATTTCCACAACTGAACGTTCAGCAACTAAGAGATGGATCAAAAGTATGGACGTCTTCTTGCAGTCGCCAAAGAGAACATGCAAGAAGTTCACACAATGCAACAGAAGTATGCGAATGACATAGGAAATACCTAGAAGATTTTTTGTAGTTACGGCTCCACAAATATTGCGTCCATGCAAGTCAACGCCAACATAAGTTGGACCATAGATATGATGGCCCGGAAGGTCAAGTTGGAGCTATCACCCACCTCCAGAATTCATCACGTGTTTCTTTATCGTAACTATAATCACATGTGGATCGTTATAACGCTCCTGAGTTTTTGCTCCCTTCTTCTCACCCCACCTCCTCCCTCATTCTTACTAGTCCAGGCCCTAAGTCCCAGGCTGGATGATTGCCTGGAAAATCAGAGCGAATGAATACGAAAATTGAATATGAAAGATCTACAACATACCTGTGGACTAACTAAGCGTGTAAAAGGATCACCAAGTGTGGCCAGCATGCTCTGGATTTTGCCATAAGCTGCATCGGCCGTCTTTTCAGGAAGTATTTCAGACATAGTCTCTCCCAGCTTAGTGTCCCAATCTGCAAGCCCAACATCATCTCATGGTAATGTGACATCGTAATCTACAGAAGGAAATATGCAGATATTCGACAAGTATGCATCTAATTTCTATCTACACTTCACTATTAGCACTTTTGTTCTACTCTTGCTTCTACTACAATAATTGAGGCAGGAATCTCGAGTTAATGGGTACTTTTTCTGGTTTCGTAAAACAATTTCAGACCCTGATGAATAAGAACACCTTGATTGTTGAAGGTGGGGTCGACGTAAGTCTCCCTTATAAGTCCCCAAGCCTCGACGAGAGTTCTTTGCGCTTCACTCACCTGTCCAGGAGAAAACGTTCAATAAATAAGTCGATGCAACTTTTAAACGTAAGGGCGGGCTCGGAACCGGAGGCAGGGGGCGGGGTGGATTCCAGTGAAGAGTAAATTTTATACCTCACGTATTTTTGAAGCAGGGAATGTGATCGTTAGCGACTCCGCCATCGCAGGTACACCAGTGATCTGTAAATACAGCATTGCAGCAGCAGCGGAAGCGGTAACTATAGAAATGGCCGAGCGCATCAACTTGCTTGCGAGCGAATCTGATGTTGTGTTGCTGATTTCACTTCTTGGATGCTGGTTAGCAGCTTCGACTATCAATCTACAGGGTACTCGTATTGTACTGGACTCGCCACTACGTAGCGGAGGTAGAAATTGCGAAAGAGAGAGGCAGCGAGTCCGCAAGAGCTTTGTATGCACACCCTCACGTGGGGGGCGATAAGCCAGAACGGCAGACAAGGAAGCGTTGCGGGAAGCTGGCGGGGATCCAGCGAGATCATCAGGCAGCGAGTGTCGGGAAGCATGGAAAGTGGGCGAGGCCATTGGTGCTGTAAAATGAGGAGAGGCCGTGATGTCGAAATTAGGAGGAAACTAGAGGGGCAGCGATAAAATCAGGCAGGATTTCTGCGATCCGGGGGAGGAATCATGAACGAAATGGGTGGAAAGATGAAGTGGTGAACCGATTTTCATAATCCGAAAGCATGCAATTCAATCAGAGACGATGAATCAAGGAAGGGAGCTTGGATTCCTTGAAACACGGCGTAAATTTGGGAGGAAGACGAAGGTCGTTTGCTTCCCAACTACACGAAACACTCTCAAGATTCTCTCCATTCCCCTCCCGCCACGTGGACTCCTCAGAATCTTGTTGAATCTTGTGGCTGAGGCTGCTTGTAGAATATTCCCTGAATCTTGAATCTTCGTCACCCTCCCAGCACACACACACGCCACACATTGGTTTGCGTCCACCCACCCAATTGGGGTCGCGGGGTCCCCTCCCAATGCGCAAGTCCGGTATTTGGTGCGTTCCTCACACCGGCTACTACTGAGAAGCTCGAAAGACCTTTGTTAACATTGGCTTTTTCGTCGATCTTAGTTGCAAGAATAGGGTGGCGAAAGGGTTCACGTTGCTTTTTGTTCATTCCAACCAGGAGGGCTGGAATACCAGTGGATTCGACCTTTGTCGACCCTTGACATCCTAAATTTCAGGCTATTACAAATTGCAAAAGATCCTTGGATCAAATGCCCTTGAACCCAGAAAGACGTTGGAATGCCCTCTTTAAGCTTGGAAGAAATGCGAGGTGTCTTCAAGAGCTTGGCAATAGGAAAAGTTTCGAGAGAGTGTCAAGAAATTGCACCAACTAGAGGGATGTGAATGGCCGAGAAGTCCCAAAAAGCAGGAGGGATGACTTAACATCATCTTGATGCATTGCTAGAGCACATTCCCATGTTGCCTTTAAGTGACGCTTGAGTGATTTTAGGCTATGGACCTTGGTGCACATTTCCATGTTGCCTTCAAGTGATGCTATAATGATTTTAGCCTAGAGGACATTATAACACAAACTCTACAAAACCAGTAGCAAAAAGGTTTTCACAAGAAAAGAGGACTTGTTGAGAACAAACCTACAGAGATGGGCCCGCTATCTTCACTCCTTACTATGCTCATTTTCCTCAAGTGAGGGAGGCTCCTATATGCATTGCAAAGTTGACATTTGCCATTTTCCAGTCCTAAATTCATGGTGCAAAGGCACAAAAGTGTTCATAGACCTACTCGGAATGTGCTCTTAGGACATGCAGGAAATACATAAGGTGTCATAAAGAGTGCATTCCCTGCTGTGGAGCACTTTTTGGGCTATAAACTTAACGATTGGCTGTAGGCCAAAACTTAATTTCCATCTTGTAAATTGCAGCTCAACCTAATGCTTGAGTATGGATGGCAGTCAAGAGGCCAAGATGTTTCCCTTATGGGGGTTGTTTAAGTCATTCATTTTCAAATGTTGATGCCCACCAATTTTTGCAACAAGGGCAATAAATCACATGCTAAAAAGTGAGGCAATCAGACCATTAAGTTCAACCTCTTCATGTGTAAGACTAAAAGTAAACATTTACTATAGAGACTTAAGTAAAGGAAAATCGAATGTTAAGGCTTGCCTTTACAAAAACATCAAAGAGCTTATACAAATCAACACCAAGAAGACCTCTAGGTGCTTAACCATCCAAATCAGCACTAAGGCCTAAAGACCTCTATTGCTCCTTGTCTTTTTTTCCCCTCTCACTATTATGCACTCCTCTGCAAGGGAAAAAGATCAACAAGTTGCCAACGTTTCAATCATTTTTACCCTTGCATAACACTGGCTCATATGTATGAGGATTTATTTTCTTGGGCCAACTATTTAGGGGGGGTTTGGGAGATTTTTGGAGTCACCCCTCTAATGAGGATACATGTGGAACTTCAAATCATACATTGGGCTCCTAGTAGAATGTTTTAAGGGTATATGACGTAGGGAAAAACAAGGATGAAAGGATGGGAAAGTGGGCTTCTGAAGAATTTTGCGTTGTATACTTTGGGATATATAATGTGTGTGTGTGTGTGTGTGTGTGTGTGTGTGTGTGTGTGTGCGTGTGCATGTGTGTGTGCATATGTGCATGTGCACGTGCATGTGTGTGCATGTGTGTGTGCATGCGTGTGTGTGTGTGTGTGTGTGTGTGCAAGCGCCTTGTTTGCCTCACAAGACTCTTGTCAATTATCTTTGGCTTGCTAGATGATCATAGTTAGACTTTGGTTTTGCCACTTTGACCATAGCAACAAAGGAAGTTCAAAAACATGAAAAAAAATCAAAGTTTTCTAAAGCAACAGTTGGCAAAATTGCTTTTATTTGACTAATAAGACCTTAAAATTGGCACTGATCGGGTCAAATCCCGGCTCCCTCTTGCCACACTACATCTTATAAGGACTTATAATTACGTATTGCCCACCTCCTCACCATGACTTGTGGAAAACTTCTCATTAGTAGAGGGTGCATGCTTCATGCTATCTCTTCTTTGCATAAAAAGATGAGCAGGAATGAAGGGGTAGCAGGCACCTAGGAGCATTGTCCTTTTATTTATAGGAAGGTAAGCCAAAGCTAATGAAAGTGAGGCAATGCAAGAAAAGAACCATAGAAAAAAGTAACATAATAAATCGTAAACTTACAAAGATAGAATTACTAGAAGTCCCCATTTTGCATTCTGTAATGTATCATGATGACTTCTACACCACAAGTAGCAAGTGACAAGGTGCAATTTTGAGTCTCGACAGATCATCCCTAAGGTCTTAGCTACTCTGCTCTCCAAATTAGTCCAATCTATATATCCATGTTGGTAATTTACTAATTTGTCATCACACCAAGCTTCCCATCTCGAACATGATTCTCAAGTGCGTCCAAAGCTATATTCGAGAATGCCTGACAACAACGATATATATATGTGGCTCGATCATTTTTCTAACCTCGTGGAATACTGTCACTGGCCTGAAGCGCAAAAAGCCAAAGAAGTAAAGCCCTCTTTTCACGGTCTTGAAGTCACATGGTACCACCAAGTTGATGATAGCATTAAGCACTCATGGCCACACCTTGTGCATGTGCTAATAACGATGGCATTGGCAAACATGGATATGGTAAAAGATGCATTAAGGCAATTGCAAGAACTACACCAATCGCCCACCGAAAGCATCTACCAATTTGCTATAAAACGCATGCTTTTGCTGATGAGAGCTAATGTTGACATGGTCGATGACCTCAAACTCTTCTTCCTATGGCCACGACTCTGAGTTAGGTCTGAAGAAACTTAACGAGGTGCTTCTTATTGCACAAGAAATTAAATTTTCTTTTGGTAAGAATAATACAAAGGTCCCTCCACTCCCTCCTCTTTTGTCGGTTCCTTCAAGTATGGCATTGATGGATATTGATAATGCTTATAATGCTCAAAATTTTCAGTGCAATATCTCTAGGCAACGTCGACCTCAAATACCAGTAGATAAGATGAAATTGTTGGATCATGGCCTATCTTGTGAAATTGTTGGATCGTGACCAACAAGATAGGCCATGTAAGAAAATGTTGTTGATTACTATAGCCAATGTAGAGTTCACAAAAGTTTGATGCAGCCAACTTAGACCCCTTCATTTTGGGAAAAGATCACTTGAAGTCATGAGGGAGGTTATGAATTTAGGGGACTCAAGAACTCCTCCTATTGCATTTGTTGTGGAAGCATTATTTTGCAATAAACCTCTATTGGTTCTTGTTGATTTTGGGAGCTTGCTGACTTCATCCCATCTCTCTTTCATTCATGATTTAAAAAATCCACTATATCGTCTACCGAGAGGCAAGCCACATTTGGTGACAACATGACCAAAGTTGATACATTTTCAAGAGCATGTCTTGATATTCAAATGGCTAATGCTCATTTCACGATGCCCACAATAGTACTATCACACTAAATCTTCCTAGTTACTCTCAGGTGTGACTAGCTACTTCGACAAGGAGCAGTAATTGATTTCAAGTGGTTCTATTTTAAGATTTCTAAATCTCATGTAAGTTTGTTTATGGTCCAAGAAGACATTTTCCACCAAGCTGAGATAAAACAAATTCTTTCAAATTGTAAAGATGTTTTCATAGGTTCTATTTCAATGATAACTATAGCAGATATTGCCCACGAGATACCTACAGGATCAGCTCCTCCAATTTTGACTCTTCATCATCGATGCTCAGTCAAAGAGATCTATGTTTTATGTAATCAAGTCACTAAATAACAAGATCATCAAACATTCCAAAATACCATGGGCTTGTAAGCCCCATTTTGTGAAAATAGAAGACGATACTTACAAAGTCTGCATAGACTATCAACCTCTAAACAACATGACAATTTGGGATGAATACCCATTGCCACACTTAGATGACATCCATGATTCTCTCTCCAATTTTACATTTTTTACCACCCTCGATCTCAAATCCACGTATTGGCAAATATCAGCCAAACCTAAGGATTGTCCAAAGATGGCATTTTAGATGCCATTTGTCTTATATCAGTTCAACCTAAGGCCTTTTGGTTTGAATAACATGCTTGGAACTTTCTAGAGGTTCATGAAGTTTAATTTGCATGATTTGATCATACAGGGGGGAGATTTGATATACCTCAATGATGTTTTAATTCGCACTCCCACTTGGGAAGAACATAAAAGCTTTTGGGTGCAGGTTCTCTAGTTGTTGTAGGAAAACATCTTGAAATTAAACCCACCAAAGTGCAAGTGGGATCAGTATAAGCAGGTACCTTGGCTTTTTCATCACCAATGATGGTATACCCTAACCCAGCAAAAGTCAAAGCACTAAATAAATTTTCAATGCCTAGAAATGTAAAGAAGTTGTAGAAAATTTTGCGAATGGTGGGATTTACTGCTTGTTTCATGCAAGAATTGTCATAAATTTCAACATCGTTCACAATCTCATGCATAAAATTATCACTTTCCTTTGGGATTCTCACTGTCAAGTAGCATTTGATAAGAATCGGCTCAACATTTTCTTGGGTGTAGCCAATCGCGAAACTATTTTCAGGGCCATTTCGGGGACGCGACGTGAAGCATTGGTGGGTGAGATTTTGAATTTTGCACAGACTCCATTTCGGGGTCATGACGCAAAGCGTTGGTGGGTGAGATTTTGAATTTTGTGTGGACCAGCGCTCTCGTTGGAAGTTTTTTCGGCATCATGATTGCCACACTGGCGTAATAATGAGACACAATCTTATCATTTCCAATAGTGCAGAGCTCGACACATGGCACTATATGCATTTACTCATGAGCACAAAGAATGTTGCTCTGCCTCTGGCTTGACTACATCACACAGTTTGCCATTTGTCATTGCGCAGCTTCGCCATCTGTCATTGCACAACACAATTTTTTGTTGCACGGACCACCATGTTGGTACGAGCACAACCACGTTGGCTTGACTACAGCAAAATTTTTTTTCCTTGCCACTTGTCATTGCACAGCTTCGCCATCTATTGCTGCGCAACACAATCTTTTGTTGTGTTGATCATCGTGCTGGTTCAAGCAATGATGTTGGCATGGAGAGACCCCCACATTGGCATGAAGACCACCGTGGCATATCAATCTCTAAAGGGGACCCCTCAAGGTCCATATCTACAACCGCCGATTGGAGCTATATAGTTCTAAACCAAGGACAATAGACTTATTTTGGAGATATTTTAGTCGTATTACTCCTTGTGCAACAATTTCTCAACCACTGCACACGTTCTTGGAGCTACTTTAGTTGGAAAATGTAGACATTTGCAATTTATGATAGTTTCCTTGCAACCACTGCGCTGAGCTATTATAGTTCTAAACCACCGCGTTGGTTATTAGATTTATTATAGTTCTAAAACACCGCACTAGTTATTGGAGTTATTATAGTTCTAAACCAAGGAAAATATACTTCTATTTTGAAGTTATTTTAGTCCTACTAGTCCTTGTGCAACAATTTCAGCTAGTTCTTGGAGCTATTTTAGTGTCATTTTAGGTCCAAGCTAAGGAAAATGTAGTCTTATTTTAGAGCTATTTTATTTCTTCTACAACAATTGCTTGTGCAGCATTCGCACCGGTTGCACTAGTTGCAGTAAATCCTAAATGACGGCATTTGTGAACCATTTCCACTACAATAACCAGCTTTTTTAGCAGTTTCTTGTGCAACGATCCCTATGGGTGTAGTAAAATGTAAACGAGGGCAAAAATATGCCATTTATGCTTTTTTAGAGCCACTTTCACTACCGAAGTAACAACAACAATAGTTTTGGCGATTATGGTACTATATTGAAATTGAAACAAAAGAAATTACATCTGATAGTTTTTTGCGATAATAGTATTACATAAAAATTGAAACAAAATTAATTACATCCACTATCCGAAGCAAATATTTAACAAAACAGATGACATCCAAAGATGCTAGCACTTTGTGTTTGTGACACTTCTTTAAACACTTTTAGCACTTGTCAACACCACTGTTGTGGTAGGACCTAATGTCACGTTTTGCCCTTGTTAGCACTTTCTTACACTTTTGACCTGGTGCCTCGTATGTAGGGGACAATATGAGCACCTCATAGTGCTATTGTAGTTAGGACTTTCTTATAATTTTGACCAAGAACTTCTCATATGCAGGGGACAATACGAGGACCTCATAATTGAACATAACCTTCTTCATAGCAACTTCTTTCAAGGCACTGGGAGAGAGAACTCAACTTGGCAGTGAGCTCAATCGAGCACAACATTTGACAATGGATAGGGAACTCAATCTCGTGGTGAGCTCCAGCACACTGACACGTGCTCTCAGTGTGTTAGAGCTGATTATCAAGTTGAGTTCTCCTTCCCTAGTGCCGAAGGTTGTGCTGGCTATGGTTGGTGGAGTGTTACAGGATGGAGAGCCAAGGCAAACAATGGATCCCATGACTTGGGCAGCATTATGAAGGGGCATCGAGGTTGCACCAGAAGATTCATCATAGGATTGGAAGCGGGTAGGAGAGGGATTTTCCTAGGTGTGGTGAATTGTTTCTCTGCCCTTAAGGCCTTTATATAGCTAAACTTGCCGCCCTCCCACTCTTTTGCCCTTCATTTCTTATGTCAGTTTGTGTGACTCTGGGTGCCTATTGCTATTAAGAGCACACAATCCACTCGATGGATTTTGCTAGTAGCCTAGCCTAGTGTAGGCCCTAGTGTAGGCGGTCATATACATCATCGTCTAGCAATGACATGCGATTAGATGGTTGCCATGGGAGAATTTCTCGTTCATTGGATCCAAGATCATAATAATTCAATGGGATGAGAGGGGAGGAGCGTGACAAAATATGAAGAGGGGAGAGGAGAAGAGTGGAGATGAGGAGAGAGGGCATAGCTAGAGAGCACACCACAAATAACTAACTGTACACTAGATTTACTTTAAAATGTAGAATATATACAAACCCATTTAGGGTTAGGGTTAGGTCATCTAATCCTTTCCTTTATAGCACTCTATACATGTTAGTGCTATGCACATATGATCACATGATGTTGAGCGTGATCTCTCAACACCTTCCCTCAAGATCAACATCATGAAGTAGCCCATCCCTCAAGATGATGATTTTGGGGAATCGTCAAAGGACTGAACATTACATTCCATCACACCCCTTTAATGGGAATGTCCTTCCTCTGCATCAAACCAAGAGCTTATTGGTGTTCCTCGAAAAGCTCTTTACCTAGTGGTTTGGTAAAGATGTCTGCAACATTCTCTTTGCTATCACAATGCTACAGTGTGATGTCTCCAAGTAACACTCTTTCTCTGATGAAGTGCTCTCTGACATCAATGTGCTTTGTCCTAGAGTGATATACTGGATTCTTGGCCAATGCTTGAGCCGATTGATTATCACAGTATATTGTTGTTGGCTTTGGTTCATCAAAGTAATATGTTTTTGGCAATAGTCTTCTAAGCCAGATAGCCTCACATGCACCTGTAGTGAGTGCTCTATATACTGATTTAGTCGAAGACAAAGAAATCGTTGGTTGTTTGTTTGACAACCATGATATAGCACCTTGACCAAGGAAAAATGCATATCCTTGTGTGGATCTCCTGGTCTCATGATCTCTGGCATAGTTAACTATCACAATATCCCTGCAACCGTGGATGACTTCCTCTGTATTCTATTCCAAACTGTCTTGTACCTCTAATGTATCTCAAGACTCTTTTGGCTGCATTTCAATGAGACTGTTTTGGATTTGCCATAAACTGTACAAGTGAACTTACTGCATAACAAATATCTAGTTGTGTGATAGTCAGATATATAAGAGATCCGATGAGTTACCTATAGTACCTGTCATTGGATATAGGATTTTCTGAATCTTTAGTAAGTTTCAAACTCTGTTCCATGGGAGTGGCTACTATGTTGCAATCTGCCACATGAAACTTCTTCAGGAGACTGTCAACATATTTGAGTTGACTCATGAAGGTGCTGGGCTGAGTCTCTCCAAAACTCAATACCAAGACAAAAGTGCATAAGTCCAAGATCTTTCATGTCGAACTCTACAGATAAGTCTTATTTTAATTTCTTGATGAAGCTATCCTTTTGCTTCTATTTACAATCAGATCATCTAGGTACAAAAGTGCAATATTAATGTCTTCCCCTTGAACTTTGTAGTAGAGAGTATGATTTGCATTAGACTTCATGTATCCCATATCTGCAAAATACTTGTCGATTCTACTGTACCAACTTTTGGGTGTTTGCTTTAAGCTGTATATACTCTTTTTAAGCTGGCAAACCTTATTCTCCTTTCCTGGTTCAACATGACCTACTGGTTGTTGCATGCAAAATCGTCTAGATAACCATTGAGAAATGCATTCTTGACATCGAGCTAGTACACATTTTATCTACTGAATGTCGCTAGTGATATCAAGAACCGTATGGAATCCATCTTTGCTACTGGAGCATAAGTCTCATCATAATCTTGACCATATTGCTGTGCAAATCCCTTTGCAACTAGTTTGGCTTTGTATCTTTGAATACTTCCATCTAGATTGTACTTCACTTTGTATACCCATTTATTTGCTATGGCCTTCTTTCCTGGTGGAAGGTCGCATAATTCTCAAGTATTATTCTTGTACAAAGCATCCATTTCTTCATTCATAACAGTTTGCCATTTTGGCTTGTCTACTATATCTTCGAAGTACACTGGCTCTTCTGTAGCCATGATGGTAGTCATAAGAGCATATTTGGTGGTTTCAACGTGAATTGCTTTGCCTTTCTGAGCATATGTCAATCTGGCTGGAGGTCTGCTTTCCTTAGTAGACCTTCTGAGCTACTGTGGCTTTGCTTGGGGTGTTTCTAGCAATTCTTGCTCTTCTTCATCAACCATTTCTGTAGATGACTGAGTAATCTCCTGTGTGTTTGAGGTTTTTCATTCTGATTCCTCATAATAGATTACATCTTTGGAGATAATGACCTTGCGGTTGATGGAATCATACAACTTCTATGCTTTGTTTTCTTCACTATAGCCAACCATGATGCATTTATGTGACTTCGCATCAAATTTCCTATGATGATCATCACGTATGTGGGCATTTGCTATGCAACCAAATATGTGGAAATGCCCAATGTGTGGCTTATGTCCAGTGAATGCTTCATAAGGTATCATAAGGTTCTGTAGGAAGCCGATTAAGCAAGTAGTTTGTTGTGTCTATTGCTTCTGTCCAATACTGATTCGGAAGATGCTTCTCGTTAAGCATTGCTCTAGCACTGTCTGCAAAAGTACCATTCTTTCTTTCAACTCTTGCATTCTGTTGAGGAGTATCTGCACAAGTGAATTGCCATACATTTGTATGAATCAAATCAAGAATACCTCTTCCTTGAGAGGTGCTTCTGCCAAAGTTGGTTTGCTTTTGTTTGCCAAAGCAGCATGCTTCTGTCGCAAAATTTTGCTTTTGTCGCAAAATTTTCCAAGAAATTGTAGCTTTGGAATCTTGATTGCCATATTTTGATTCTTGAGATCTAGCAAGCTCTTGAAATTTGCACGACCATATCTCTTGTGGCATTTTGCAGATAGTGGCATCGGTTGTAGTTGAGCTGACATGGCATGCCTATCTAGTACTGCAGCTAGCATTCTATACAAGTGTCCTTCCTTGACTCCTTTTTACTAGCTGAAATCTTCTAGATTTGTCTCTGATAGTGAATTCATCTCCGTCAAAGATGAATCGGTAGTGGTGTTCCATCATTTGACCTACTGACAAGAGGTCCTTGTTGAGCTTCGTAACGTAGAGTACATCTTTCACCAATCATTTCGTACCAGTGAAATTGTTCATAGGGATAATGCATGTCTCTTGAACTAGATTCGGTGTATTATCTGCTATGTAGATGACATTCTTTTGACCTTTTAATGGTTTTAACTCTGTGAACCATTCCTGATGATTTGTCATATGAGAGGATGCACCCCTATCAATGTACCAAGGATCCTGTTCTGCTTGGTTGACTTGATAGTTGAAATCCTCTTTTGAATTTCAATCAGTGTCTAGGTACACTACTGTATCAATATTTTCATTTTCTCATTTGCAAGAAACATATTTACATGTTCATTTACAAAATGGCTGTGACTAGAATGTCCACCACGATGATTTCCTCTTCCGCAAAAATTCCCTCGATTGCTGATTGCCTTAGTCAACTGCTTCTTGCAGCAATCTCTTTCATAGTGTCCAAACTTATGACAGTAGTTGCATTGGATGTTTGACACGTTGGCAGATGCATTCCCTCGTCCTTGGAATCTTCCTCAGTTGGAATGATTTTCTCTTTGCTGATGCTGATGTTGTTGAGGATGATGCTGATGCTGATTCTGACTCTGATGATGATTTTGTTGTTGATGATGACCACTTCTTTGGAATGATGTACCTCTTCCTCAGCCTTTGCTTCTGTCTGAAGATGTGAATGCTTGATCATTAGAACGACCTTTGCGTGCATGAATGGCCTAAGTCCCGAGTTCTTTACCAAGTAGCTTTGAGTGTCAGAATTTGCCGTTGAATGGCAATACTCTAGACTAGATTCTTGTATCCCTCTCCTAGTCCATTCAGGATGACTTCAACCATTTTTGTGGGGTTCATAGTCTCTCTTGTTTTGCTGCTGTGAGTTGATTGTTGTAGTCTTTGATCCAGAGTACATAAGGATGATCGGTTTCATTACTGTTGCAGGAACTGAGCAGGAACTCTGGTTGATTTGGATTCTCAGTGTGAGAATCCTCTTCTTGGACTCATAGAGAGCCACGAACATATCCCATGCTTCTTTGGATTTCTTTATGGTGTTGAGCTGTCCTAGCATGAAATCTTGCACATTTTGCTTGATCAAATGATATGCAAACTTATCTTTCTTATCCCATTCTGCCTATGCTCGAGCAATAGTAGGATTTGCTAGAGGTGTGAAAACTATTTGTGTAGTTAGAGATCCTAGTGTAGATTCTGCTGCTAGTGCTGTGAACAATAGCTGGAGTAGAGCTACTACTACCTAGACCGTCCAATGGTCTAGGTGTAGATCCAACGACATACTCCCATTTGTCCTAAAGTATAAGAATGGTCTCCATTCGGTATTTCCATGTGCTGAAATTGGAGTCCTATAGTCTTCATGCTTCACATGTAGCATAGCACTTGTAATGCTTTAACGGTCTCATTCCAAATCCTTATTCCATAATTTTTTGGTCTCATGTTCAAGTTTTGAATGTGTACTACAACTTGAAGACAAATTTTCCCGCATTCTGTTGAGCAATGCATAAGTTATAAGATACCTATATACAAAAAAGTACCTAAACCTCACAAAAAATGGCTACACTCAAGCAAACAATGGTCCATTTGCAATTAGCTAAAAGGAGATTCTTTCCTTCATCAACTAGATCTCTAAACACCTTTTTTCATCTATATGGATGTATATATTCATCCAAAGCCAAATTTGTAGGATTAGCCTTAGAGAGCAGCAAGTGCAAGTTGTACAAAAGATCCCAAGTGGACATCATACATATTTAAATTCATGATTTACACACAAATCTCTTCATAGCACGTAGCTGTTGAGTTTGCATGAAGACAGCAATGTCTTGAAAGCTTATGCTGTCTGAGGTGCAGACAAAGATAACAATGCCAATGTGTTGATGGATGAAATGTAGACTAAAGTACATATACTAACAAAAAAGCTCAGCCAGCCTAGGAGACAATACTAGATGTGTGAAAAAATGAAATTTAGATTCAAGAATATATAACAACTGAAAAGCTGAGCCTACTCCTAGCCTAGTATTAGAATACTATGAAAGTGGGATGATAATTGCTTCTAAGACATAAAGACAAAACCTTAGAATGAATCTTAAGTTTAAATGGCTTATATATATCTGCTTTACTCTTCTAGATAATGTTGTAGACACAATAATACCTATAGGGCAAGTGATGTCGGTGTTACCCTTCAAGAAGGGGAATATATTTGTTTGTTTGTTTGTTTGTTTGTTCTGTGTCAAATTAGAGCCCCCTCCTCTCCACCACGCCCTTTCTTATGCTTAGCCTGACCCTTCCCACAACCGTCCTCTACTCTGTACACCACCCTTGCATCCCCTCATCCGCAATCCACAAAGGCTCTTTCTTCACAACCCGCAACAAGGTTCCGCCAACCATTTTCTCCTGCAAAAGCCTCCTTGGCACAAGAGGGTGTTCTCTTTCATCTAAAACAGAGTCTTCTTGAGAGTGTTTCTTCCAACGACAAAATTCTTCACCCAAGGAAAAAATTGGTTGCCCAACGGAACCCCTCCTTCCAAGTAGGGGCTCATGAAAAAACTAGGTGGCGAAGTATCTAGTTGCCCACACTTGCCAGAGAGCTTGTTTGGCCCTCTGTGCGCAAGCATTCTAATACAAATGCACAAATAAAACTCCTGGGAACAATGGAATTGACAGCCAACTAAATCTATAGCAGCATTAAATAAACATACCGTGCAACTGTGTAGGAGTCTTGTCCTCTCTAGCCATCACAATAATCAGAGTTTGCAAGCGCTCCTCGATGCAAATGTCAACAGCTTGGCACGGAAGGGGCGGAATTGCAAATGGTTCAATGGTAGTGTGTAGCAAGGGAAAGATTCTTTGGGCAGCGCAATCCAGGGAGCAATGAAAGGAGGTGGTTGATTCCAACAACCTTTTTGGCCCTATGGAGTTGTGGGGATATTTTGATTAAGGAGAGCCATTGTTTGGCTACGAGTTCGTTTGGTCAATTTGACCATTAGTTAGTGTGGTCTAAGCTCATTTTAGGTCTATTTATTTTGCTTAATACATGTCTTAGGGTTTTTTAGTGTTTATTAGGGTTTAGGCTCTTGCTTTTCATGGGGGTCCTAAGTTCATTTGTCTTTGTTTGCAGGTGGTGGCTGAGGTTGCTCTCTCGTGGGCTAACGAAAACTATTATCCTCTCTCTCATGGTCTATCGGATCTCTCTCTCCATTCTTGCCTCTGTCCCTCTTCTCCCTCCTGGCCTCATGATGGAATTTGATATCTCTCTCTCCTCTTTCCTCTGGTCCTCTTCTCCCTAGCGGCCTCATGACAGAATCCTCTTTATCTGCTGTGAACCTTCATTCTCTCTGGTGGCCTGATGGGATATTTTGTCTGCATGCTCTCAAGGCTAAAGCGCGCCGCTTGACTCCTAGCTGACATATCTAAGAGCAATGCCAATGACTGACTAGGCATTTTCTAAAGCCTCAAATGCACCGCTCGACTCTCATTAACCTTGGCTTACATGCAATGCGCTCTATTCCGCACTGGCTCTATTTTGTGGCGGTTCTATGTATATGCTTCGCTGGACTGCGTTTGGAGATACTAGCGGTTGTCAGTTTGAATGTTGTGGCCATCACTTCCTTTGTGATGGTGGGGATGATCTCTGACCTCCTTTCATGGTGGCTATGGCAGCTCTCTAATTTTTCATTGTCCTGCATATTCGTTAGTCCGTCGGATCTTGCATGTAGATTTTCTTATAGAGGTGGATCATTCTTTGCTGCAAGTATTTGATCTGTAGCTACTCGAGATGAGTGCATCTTCTAAGAACATTTCTGATTAGATTACTTTTAGATTAGTTACTAAAGACCCCACATTTAACGAGTGTTTCTATTCTCTATTAGATGAATAAGGAGTCTATAATGTCAATAAACAGGGGAATATCGATTCGGTTAGCTCATAGATGTATCGAATTGCTATAGAATAGAGCGTGCTACCTGTTTTTGTGTCCATGCTTATCTCATTCCCATCATATGCCCATGTCTATTTAAGCTTGCATGCTTCTCAGATGTTCACGGTTGTTTACACTCTGTTATGAGTCTTGATGGTGCTGCTGCCTTCACTTTCGACATCGAGATGGTTGACTGTGAACGTCTATCCTCTTGTAGCTACTGCTTGATAGAAGCTTACTTAGTGCTTATTTGGATGTCACACTGGCTTGTGCAAAGTATCACTCCTAGAAAATACCATTTTTATGGTTATAAGCACACCAATGCATGTTTTTCAATCCTCATGCATGATGCATGGTGAAAAACTAGGAAATATCCATTCCAAGCCATGAAAATGACATGAGATGGACATGATACTTTGCACAGGCCATGAAATCACCTATTTTAAGGCTTTTACAAAGTTTCATGTCCATAAAATACCATTTTCATGGCTATAGAAGCACATCAATGCATGTTTTTCAACATTCATGCATGATGCATGGTGAAAAACTAGGAAATATCCATTCCAAGCCATGCAAATGACATCAGATGTCTATGATACTTTGCACAAACATTAAAATTATCGAGTTTAAGGCTTGATCAAAGTATTTTGTCCATCAAATACCATTTTTAGGACTACAAGCACACTGATGCATGTTTTTGAATACTGATGCATGATGCATGGTGAAAAACAAGGAAATATCCATTCCATGCCATGAAAATGACACCAAATGGCCATGATACTTTGCACAAGCCTTGAACTCACCCATTTTACTACTTGCACAAAGTATGATGCTTATCAAATGTCATTTGCATGGCTAGAAGTGTTAGATATCAATGCTCCACTCTTGTGTAACTACATGGGAACCAGCTAACTCTACTTGTAAGCCCCCATATGAGGAGAAGGCATTTGAGTAGCTCGGTTATCCAGTAGTTCCTGGTTTGGACACCAGATGGGGGCCATGTGTCGCTTGATGGCTGGATGGCTTTAGATAGAGTTGGCACATTGCCAACTAAGCTACATGCAAGTGCGGGAAGGCATCCCATGACTAACCGCATTGAGGGTAGACAGAGCATTTCTCGGGGTAGCCCACCACTCTCGGGTTGCGAGGCCCGTTTGGAGCCCCAGATGATCCTGGATGGCTCTGGGCTGAACGGTTCTAATGTGTGGTTGGCGGCCTATTTTGTCGACCTCCAGTCAATCGTTTTGGGCTGACTGGGTCGGTCTCCCAATTGAGTCTAACCGTCTACCGACTAGTGGCTATATAAGAGCAAGCCCATGGAGCCCATATTAATCACTGGCTACAGCAACCTTGATTCCTTAGCATCCAGCCTCCGTCCTCTATTATTTCCAACATGCCATCGAAGCTTCTCACACAGGATTGCATGGCTGGGAGGCAGCGCCATCTATTGTATCAGTTTTATAGTAATGAAATTTTTGATTCTCCATACTATCTGCTTTTCTCTCTTGCATACGAGATCCTGTTATTTGTTGAGCACAGACGTATTGTTTTCTTACATGGTATTAGAGCTTGGACTCTAGCAAGAAGATTTGGTAGTGTGTTTTTGTTTGCAAGCAGATTGTGAGAGATGGCCCAACCCACAAGATTGCGAATCCCACCGTTCGACGAAAGCAAAAGGTTGGACGGCACTAACTATCCACTCTAGAAGTTCAAGATGAAGACCATCCTAAGCGCATACGAGCTTTGGGATACTGATATTGGGGTGGACGTGAAGCCAGTTGCGAGACCGAATCCAACCAATGCAAGACAACAAATAGTACCAACTACAGATTAGATTCTCACATGGACAAGAAGAAATGCAGATGCACTGTGTTCTATTGTTTGCAATGTAAGTGATTCTGTCATGGCGTTAATTCAACATGTCACCACAGCGGAGGAGGCATGGACGGTCTTGAAAAATCAGTACAAGACCACGAATCAGACGTGGATTCAAAATTTGGAGACTCAACTCGCAAACGAGAAACTGCCTAAGTCTGAAATGGCAAAGCAGTTCATCACCAGGGTGAAGAATCTATGCGATTAGATGACTGCGATTGGCATCACCATCTCTAGTGAGAATCTAGCACGAAGGTGCATACGGATTCTCCCACCAAAGTACGATGGTCTTAATATGGCATTGAATACATAGAATAGAAATCCACCCCTCAACTTTGAGGATTTCAGCACGATGCTTCTGGAGGAGGAGATGCATCAAAGACGAGGACTGGAGAAGATTCGGCTTTCTCGGCTAGATCAAAGAAAGGTAAGGGTAAGGACTCTGGTAACCCATCTTCTTCTGATGATAAAAAGAGAAAAAAGAAGATCAAGTGCTTCTATTGCAACAAGGCAGGGCACAAGCAGAATGAGTGTCAGAAGAAGATTGTAGATGAGAAGAACGGAGTAAAGAAAGAGTCCAGCAACAATGCACAGGCAGTACCAATAGAGCTATTCATAGCAATTGAGGAGATTTGCACGAAGGCAATTCATGTACCTATGGATGAACCTTGGATTATTGACAGTGGTGCATCACGCCACATGACTAGTTGGAAGGATTGGTATACCTCTCTACATCCGGTAGGGAATGACATCTTGGTAGCAGTCGGCAATGATGCAAAATGTCTAGCAAAAGGAAAATGTATGATTGCTCTCAAGTCAGATGGAGTTGTAAAACAGTTGTTCGATGTTCTTTATGTGCCAAATATCAAGAGGAACTTGTTGTCCATTTCTACGATCACGGATCCGAACCTCAAAGTTCTCTTTGATAAGAATGGCGCATAGATTTTGGATCTTCAAGGGAAGGTCATTGGTAAAGGTACACGGTGCAACAACATCTATGAACTCTCAGCTTTCAGTGCTCAAGCTGATGTGAGCAACACTAAGCTGTGGCATGAGAGGTTTGGTCATCTAAACCTTGGTTCTTTAAAGGAGATGCATAAAAGTGGAATGATTATAGACCTACCAGACATTACAGATCTGCTCGATGTATGTGAAGCTTGCATGATGGGCAAGCAGCATCGGTAGCCCTTTCCTAAAGAGGCCAGTAGGGCAAAGGCTCCTTTAGAGCTCGTTCACACGGACCTCTGCGAAAAGATGGAGATGGAAGCTTTGGGTGGTTCCTACTACTTCATGATGCTGATCGATGACTATAGTAGAAGGATATGGATATACTTCCTGAAGACTAAAGATGAGGCTTTTAGTAAGTTCAAAGCATGGCATGTAATGGTCGAGAAAGAAACGGGGAGGAAGGTGAAGTTGAGATCAGACAGAGGTGGTGAGTTCACATCAACTGAATTCGAAAGTTACTGCAAAAGTCACAGGATCAAGAGGCAGAAACCCCCGCCACATACATCATAGCAAAATGGAGTAGTAGAGCACAAGATGCGCATCGTCTACGAAATGGGAAGGAGTATGATGAAAGGGAAAGATTTGCCAAAGTCTTTCTGGGGTGCAGCATGTAACACGGCAGTTTACATTCTTAATCGTAGCTACACGAAGGCTGTGAATGGGATGACTCCACTGCAGGCCTTTTCTGGTAAGAAACCTTGAGCTGCACATTTTAGAGTTTTTGGATGTGACTGTTTTGTGCATGTCCCTGATGCTAACAGGACCAAATGGGAACCAAAGAGCCGGAAGTGTAGTTTCTTGGGCTATAGTGAAGAGGCAAAGGGTTACCATCTCTATAATCTTGTTACCAAGAAGGTAATAGTAAGTCGCAATGTGGTCTTCTCAGAACAGCCGCATCAATTGGAGGAGGATGCTTCCTTTCCAGACAACCAAGACCAGGATATCCATCCATGACAACCACCAACAGCAAACCGAACTCCCCCAACAGTGCTTGGGAGGATTCAAGATAAAGAAGAGGAAGAAGAGCCTACAGAACCACAATGGCAACGACCATTCCCGAAGTGGGTAAAGCAGCTTTTGGATGGCAGAGAACCTCCGACCATTGAGGAGGAACCATTTGAACACCGCCTGTCCAAGAGATTAGAGGAGCAAAGAAGGGCGCAGGAACACTTAGTCAACTACGCTTTGATGACAGAGTGATCTGTGCTGAAGAACCCAAGTGTCTTGAAGAGGCATAGGGTGATGATAGGTGGATGGAGGCTATGCAGTCGGAGTATGGCTCCATAATGAAGAACAACACTTGGGACCTTGTGGATCAACTACCAAAATGCAAGGTAATCAGCACCAAGTGGGTGTACAAGACGAAGTATAAGTCCGACGGCATGTTGGATAAGTACAAGGCTCGGCTCATGGTAAAAGGATTTGCACAAGTACATGGTTTTGATTATCAAGATACTTTTGCTCCCACAACCTGACTAACCATAATTCGCAGTGTTTTGGCTTCAGCAGCACAGGAAAGTTGGCCCATGTTTCAGATGGATGTAAAATCTGCCTTTCTGAATGGAGATCTCAAGGAGGAGGTATATGTGGAACAACCACTAGGTTTTGTGATCCCCGGTTCAAAAGGTAAAGTCTGTAAACTAAAGAAGGCACTTTACGGGCTGAAACAGGCCCCACGAGCATGGTACCAGTGGATTGATGCCTACTTTCTACAAAACGGGTTCAGGAGGAGCCCATCTGATGCAAATTTGTATATCTATAGAGAAGGAGGTAGGTGTATGATCGTGGTCCTTTATGTAGACAACCTTGTCATAATAGGGAACCATGAAGACAAGATCTCGCAGACAAAGCTATTGCTAGGAAGAGAGTTTGAAATGACAGACCTCGAACTGATGCATTTCTATTTGGCGATTGAAGTTTGGCAAGAGCCAAAACAGATCATCTCACAACTGAAGTATGCTATAGAGATACTGAAGGCATTTGGCATGGCTGAGTGCAAGACAGTTGGCACCCCTATGGAGGTTGACGTGAAGCTCTCAAATGAGGATTCATCACCATTGGTGGATGAAACAAAGTACAAAGGCTTGTGGGCAGTTTGATTAACTCGTGCAACATGCGGCCAGACATTAGCTTTGCGACTGGTGTACTAAGCAGGTTTTCCAATAAGCCCCGGGAGAACCATTGGAGGGCAAGGATGTGGGTGCTGCACTACATCAAAGGCACACTTGATTATGGCATCACCTATACTAAGGGCAACATCTTGACCAGATTCTGTGACTCGGATTGGGTAGGAGACGTGGATAGCAGGAGATCAGTGACAAGTTACTGTTTCTCACTTGGATCTGGAGCTGTGTCATGGGTCAGCAAGAAGAAATCTACAGTTGCTCTTTCTTCTACTGAGGCTAAGTACAAATCAGCATGTTTTGCTTCTTGTGAGGCAGTGTGGTTAAGGAGGATTTTAAAGGACATGGGTGCAGTGCAAAACAAGCCTACGCACTTATCATGTGACAATCAGAGTTGCATGGCAATTGCAAAGAACCCTATGTTCCATGCTCACACAAAACACATTGAGATTCAATATCACTTTGTACATGAGCTCATCATGGATGGAGAGGTCGACTTGGTGTACTGTCCAACTACAGAGAATGCTGTGGACATCTTCGTGAAGGCTCTTGGAAGAGACTTGCTGGAGGGCATCTTCATCGACTTGGCATTGGGCCAAAAAAGTAAGTTCACTTACAGGTGGACATTGAGGGGGGGTGTTAGATATCAATGCTCCACTCTCATGTAACTATGCGGGAACCAGCTAACTCTACTTGTAAGCCCCCCATATGAGGAGAAGGCATATGAGTAGCTTGGTTATCTGATAGGTCCTAGTTTGGACACTAGATGGGGGCCATGTGTGGCCTAATGGCTGGACGGCTTCAGATAGAGTTGGCACACTGCCAAACTAGGCTACATGCAAGTGTAGGAATGCATCCCATGACTGACCGCATTAAGGGTAGACGAAGCATTTTTTGGGGAGCCCACTCTCGGGTTACGGGGCTCGTTTGGAGCCCTAGATGATCTCGGCGAACGGTTCTAATGTGTGGTCAGTGGCCTATTTCGATACTGACCTCCAATCGGCTGTTTTGGGCCAACTGGGTCGATCTCCCAATTGGGTCTAACTGTCTATGACTGGTAGCTATATAAGAGCAAGCCTGTGAAGCCCATATTAATCACTGGCTACAGCAACCCTGATTCCTTAGCATCCAGCCTCCATCCTCTACTGTTTCCAACATGCCATCGAAGCTTCTCACACAGGAGCGCATGACTAGGAGGCAGCGCCATCTATTGTATCAATTTTACAATAATTAAATTTTTGATTCTCCATACTATTTGCTTTTCTCTCTTGCATACGAGATCCTATTATCTATTGAGCATAGACATTGTATTGTTTTTTTACAAGAAGTTGACAGATGCATGGTTTTCAATGACCATGCATGATGCATGGTGCGAAACTAGGAAATATCCAATGAAAATGACATCAAATGGCCATGATTCTTTGCATAGGACTTGAAATCACTTGGTTTGAGGCTTTTGAAAAATATCATGCACATCTAATACCATATGCATGGCTAGAAGTACAACGACGTATGTTTTAAAGGGTGCAAGGTGTGGTAAAAAAGGAGATATGATAAAAAAAGTCAACACGCACCCTAAAGCAGGGCCTCCCGGTCTACAAGATTTTGTGATCCAATACAAGTCATCATTTATTAAACCTAGTAAGAAACTAGAAGTGAGAGAAGTACTAAAAGTTTTAGGAAATGCAAAAACAAAGGAAAACTTTGTTTTCGTTGGTATATGTGTCGGTATATACCAATGCCTCAGATAAACTTTCAAAAAGCAAACCCAAATGCCTCTTTTTTGCCCACACCTCTCTTGTTTGAGATCTTGCCAACTTTTTTCCTCTTCCTCATGACCTTTCCACCATCTCCCTACCCTCCCCTGCCATCCCTACACCACCCACACCACTGTTGGCCCACTTCCCTCCACTCCAAGCTTGAAGAAGAAGATTTCTACTTTGGGAACTAAAGAAGTGGATGATATTTTGAGAGGTTTGTCTTCAAATTTCTTCTTCTAGGTAAGCTTCCCATCTTTGTGGTTGCACAAAAGGCAAATATGAGATTTTTCTACGGCCCAGGGGAGATGTTGCCAAAATTTTCCAATTACTTGCTTACTTGATATGATTGCATCTTGTTGCTTTCTTGCTTGACTTTGTTGCTTTCTTGGTATCTTGTTGTCTTGTTTGTGTTCTTTCATTTATCTTGTTTGTTTTGATTACTTTGTTGCTTGACATTGTTGCTTTTTACTTATTGCTTGATTTGTAGCATAATTTTTAGCACTCATGCATAGTGCATGGTAAGAAATTTGAAAATACGCATGCCCAACCATGAAATTGATGCCTGATCCCCATCAAACTTTGAAAGCATAAGGGTTTTTATCTTGAAAGCATAAGGGTTTTTATCAAACTTTGAAAGCATAAGGGTTTTTATCTTGTTGAAGCTATGTAAAGTATCGTGCCTATCAGGCACACATAGATATGCTAGAAGCACTCATGCATGATGCATATTTAAGAATTGTGAAAATACGCCTGCCCAACCATGCAAATGATATCCTATCAACTCAAAAATTTGCAAGGATAAGGGTATTATTGGTATTAAGACTTATATAAAGTATCATATCCATCAAACCCACACACATATGCTAGAAGCACACCGATGCATATTTTTAACCCTCATCCATGTTGCATGGTAAGAATTGTGGAAATACACATTCCCGGCCATGAAAAAGATACCTGATCCACATAAAACTTTTGCAAGAAAAATTCTATTACTTTCATTAAGGCCTAGACAAAGTATCATACCCATTGGGAGTGTTGATGATGCAATCATTAAGGATGCTTGTATATTTAAAGAAAATTATGAGATTCAGACATTGGGTCAAACCATAGGCTTGAATGTTTCTTGGAAAACTCTTCATGTAATGTCTTTATAATTTTATATTTTATTTTGCTATGTAAAAATTGTATTATTTAGTTCTCAGTCAACTATTGAATAATATTTGTTATCAAGTAAAATGCATGTGTTATAAAAGGTAAAAGTTATTCCTTAGAATTTTAGATGACTTCTTCACACTATGTACTATGAGTATTAATGTACTTAAGACTTTTGATTAATCTTTCACACTTAGACAATACAGAAATAGTGATAGTAATATCAATGTTGTGAATGGTAGTACTGAATCTTTGGTAACAATAAGATACTTTGCAGTAATTGAATGGTCAACCATTGTGTAATTTTACTCCACATATGCATTTTGTGTTGCCATTTCTTGGTAAGAATGGCAGTTAAAAAATGGTTGCCATTTCTTTGTAAGAAATGGCAGCCAAGAGATAGTTCCATTTTGTGCTGCCATTTCTTCTTAGAAAATGGTAGTCAAGAAGTGCTTGCCATTTCTTTGAATGAAGTGGTAGTCAAGAAATGGCTGCCATTTCTTACCAAGAAATGGCAAGCACTTCTTGACTACCTTTTCTAAGAAGAAATGGTAGCATTTCTTATGAATTTGCTACCATTTCTTATGAAGAAATGGCAATAAAGAATTTGTTGCCATTTCCTCAAAAGAAATGGCAATCAAGAATTTGCTGCCATTTCTTCATAAGAAAGGGCAGTCAAGAATTGGTTGCCATTTGGTGTTGCCAATTATTGCTAAGAAATGGCAGACAAAAAAAGGTTGCCATGCCATTTTTTCCAAAGAAATGGCAGTTCAAGAACTAGTTGCCATTTCTAACTGCCATTTTTGCAAAAAATATGGCAATTTGAGACGCTCTTGCCATTTTATACATAAGAAATGGCCAAATTGGAAATTGTGTGCCATTTGTTCAATGGACTTCAGCATCTGTCTTTCAAACTCTCTAATGCCCAGTGAATGCTGCATCCCGCTCAAAGACTACTACTCATAGAAAAAGCATCATTGCTACGAGGGAGGATAGGATGATCGCTGTCTTCATTATCGTAGGCATGCACAGGTGCCCCCTATATTTTGTATATGACAGAGGCAATTGAGGTTGCGATAGCAAGGGCATAGAGGTAGTTGAGGCTGAGATAGCAAGGCCTCCGCATGAAGCTTGGCACAAAGAAGAAGCTGTTAGAAGAGGTGGAGGGTTGAATTCTGTGAAAAAACATCTCGCCCTGCCCACCACCTACTTTGCTGACCACATCACATGTTCTTGTCAACCATTTTAGAGCTTTTAGTACATTCTGTCTCTTCATTTTTAAGCCACGTGAGCTTGGTGTTACCTTGTCTAAAACAAAGAGATTACGAAAATGCACATTGCCCGTACAAATTCATTTGTAAATGAGGAGATTCAAGCCTTATAATCTGTAAATGGTGGCAACCATCCCAGAATCTATTGAATTTCTTGCTCATGACACAAAGAGGGATTTTCTAGTGCTGAAGAGATTCAGGTATTGGACTGAGCTTCATAAGGCTTCTGATCAGGCAATCGTTGACCGCTTCTCCATAGGTCTATGCTCATCGATAGAACCATTGCCTTGCATGTCTTCTGCTACAAATCCAGCCAATAAGCTCTTGCCTTCCTGAAGGTGTTCGCATCCTATTACTTCTGTAGCACGGAAAAATCTCTATGTATCTCTAGAAGACTTTGTGTGCTACCTTGATCCTCGCAACCCTATATGCAGACCTTCCTTCGTGATCCCAAATGTAGATAATGTAGCACGCGAACTTTTAGATGCTTACAAATTTGGAATACAATGAAAATCATGAATTGCTAGAATTTTAGGCCTTTGGAAGGAGCTGTTAATCTTGGAGGACTGAAGAGGAAAACAATTGACAAAGTAAATTAATGGAATGAAAATCAAAGTATTTTGGCCATAGGTCAAATTGGACCAGGCCAAATTTGCAGAAGTAGTCTCAAAGTAGCTGATGAGCATGGTTGAGAACTGAACCTATTGATAAATGTCAGATCTTGATTGACAGGTCACCCAATCATAATTGAAGTGCTAGGGTTGAACACCCAATAAAGTGTACTCCTAAGAGGGGAAATGCCAAGATGGATTCCCTTGTCATGGAAGCAAGAGGCACCAAGCCTGCACCAAGGGCTGCACGAGGTGTCAATTGGTAGAATGAGGGAGAGAGAGGTGACAATTGACAAGATGTGGGGGGAAGGACCCATAGCTATATAAATGGCTCAAGGGGAGAGAGTTCAATTTACACATGATTGCATGAAGAAAAAGATCCTCCTCTTCTCCCCCACCTCAACAAAACTCCCCTCCCCACTCTTGTGGAACATATATATATGTATACATGTGTGTGTGTGTATATATATGTGTGTGTGTATATATATATATATATGTATACATGTATATATGTATATGTATACATGTATATATATATATATATATATACATGTATATATTTATATATACATGTTTATATGTATATGTATACATGTATGTATGTATATATATATATATAGAGATATATATATGTATATACACATATACACATGTATACATGTATATATATACATATACATATACACATGTATATATATATATATATATATATATACACATGTATGTATATACGTATATGTATACATGTATATATTTATATATACATGTTTATATATATATATATACATGTATGTGTGTGTGTGTGTGTATATATATATATATATATATATGTGAATTTCCCTTTAAAAACTATATATTATTATTTCCTGAGTAGAACGATACATATTGTGTGACTTATCTAATGAGAAGGGCCATTATCTAAAGCTAATGGGTATATGAACTCTCTATGTATCACACAATACTGTGATCTATAATAAATTAAAATCTATTCATTTGTTTATAAGGTCGCCTATTCACTCTCCCTATTGCTCAATTAACCTATTGGTGAGCAATCCTCTCTTGCCCGCGTCTCATTCTCCTCTCTCTCTCTCTCTCTCTCTCTCTCTCTCTCTCTCTCTCTCTCTCTCTCATTGTTCCTCAACCCCTCATTTTAATAGATACTATGTCATCTATTAAAATGGTCATAGTTGGTGGGGGGGTGGGAGAAATGAGGCTATGACATAATCTTTTCAAAATAATGAGGAAAGATCCTTCATAACCTAAATCAGAGAGAGAGAGAGAGAGAGAGAGAGAGTTGTTGCATAGCATGATTAATCAATTCTTATTTTTTTCAAGAAGACATTTATGGCCAGATTGTTCCCGCCAATTAACAAAATCACCAAAGGATCACTACAATCGGATTCAGTGAACTTTGCCAATAGGTCCCCATGATGTTCAAAACATCCAATCAATTAGTATTTGGTGGGAAAAGGGATTAAGTTAAGGGGGAAATTAATTAATCAAAGCTTTTAGCTGTGGGAAGCTCCTAGCTCCCTTTTGAAGTCTCCATCCATTGCCTTTCTCTCTCCCTTATATCTCTTCTTGTTGCCTGCCTCTCTCTCTCTCTCTCTCTCTCTCTCTCTCTCTCTCTCTCTCTCTCTCTCTCTCTCTCTCTCTCTCTCTCTCTCTCTCTCCCCCCCTCTATAACTCCCTTCATTTTCCACCTCTCACCCATCTCTCTCTATCCCTCCAGGCTCCCTTCATTTTTTGCCTCTCACTTGGCTGCCTCCCTCCTCTCAATCACCCCTCAACTATGAGAGCGGATGACAAGCATCATAATAATGCAATGAATGACATGTTGTGAATAAGACTAAAAAGGGTTACTCTTCTCCCAAGGTTTCTGATGCCACACACAAATATTCATGGATATAATGAAATTGGCAAGACACGCTCACAACATAAGCATCTAACATTTGTTGGACACTGTCTGCAATTGCAAATTTTAGCTTCATTCATTGCAACTTTGTGTCCAAAGAACATGAGTAAATGTTACTTTACATAGGGGTCTCTGATCAAGACTACATCACCACAGGATGAAGTGGAGTACTTCCCTCAATCTTGAAAACAATATCACCATAGGTAATATCCGATACCTTGTCCATCAACCTTCCTCTATGGGAATTATGACGGGCTAAACATTGCTCATTGACATTGATCACTGGAGCGAGGTTGCCAAAAATCAATATGTGCTTTTGGAGATATGTCTGATGGATGCATTGCCCAGCTCCATGCTGTAGTTTGCGACTACTTTCCTTTGTATCAAGGAAACTTTGGCATGAATGACAAAAAAGCTCTCAGGTGCATGATATTGTGCACTTAACAATAATTGACTTGAGCAAGCTTAGGTCCACGACATTCTCTTAGTGTACAATAGTGCACACTTTATGTTGCCAAATTTCTTCCTTTGATCTTTGATCTTCAAAATCCCTTGATCTTGACCATCCTTATAGTTATCTTAAGTGATTTTGTCCTAAATACCAAATCCCAGCCTTGCTCAAATCCTAGCTTTCTGCTAGCATGCAAAAGAAGAAAAATAGAAAAAACCTTAAAAAGGCATCTTTCTATAACAAGAGGGCACAAGTGCCCATGAGCACTGGCTTTTTCTTAATAAGAAAGCCGTGATAATTCCTTAAGAGCAAATCATTGCATTAAGCATGGAATTGTAGGCTGCTACACTTGTAAAATACCATGTGAAAGGAATGAAAATTAACCAAGGCACCATTAGACAATGAACAACCAACTAGATACAATCTCCCCCCTAGATGAGTGGCTCATTCCTCTTCATCCAGAGTATATATAATATTTCATTGAAGTTTAAGGATAAAAATGGACTTTATTTAGAAATAGTTTATGCCTTCTCTCTCAAATATTATCAAAGATTTATAGTATCCATGAAATACAAATTTAGCCTATGGTCAAGCTATGCACTGTGCGACATATCAATTGGTATCTTTGCACTAATTCCAATCCTCCGCACTAGTTTGATCATCTATATTCAAGTTTCCAATTACATTAGTTATTAACAATCAATTGAAAGAATCATTAATCAATTAATCCCAATATAATTACATTCAAAGTAGAATAATTAAACATAACACCAATAACACTAGCAACATCAGTATTAACATGAAATCACCCACAATAGCGACCGTCTAGCATGGCAAATCATAGGCTAGCTAGGCATCCTCAACTAAACTACACAAAAAATCCACTAGAATCCATGCCACATCCACTGTGCTTCTATGGTGTACTTTGCCATACTCACACTTGACTAAAATAAAATAATGTCGAGCAAGAAATATTAGAAATACAATTTCTATAACATCCCTCTTGCTTGGATTGTAACTGACCTCAGTTGTGTGTTTGATTATAGGAACTAATAAGGATTGGAAATCTTGAAAGAACCACGTAGGCATCCACTGCTCCAAAGTAATTATTGGTAATCTGTGCATTTGTCTAGATTTGAGATATGTAGATTGTGCAGGGACTTTAGCATGGAATTTCAAGCTGGTGTGATCATTTTAAGTCTAGGGACTTAAGCATGGAATTATAAGATGCTGTAAATTGTTAATGTTAAGCATGGTGGAAATTGGCATTACGTAAAAAAGGAACTCATTTTGGGGCCTTTAAGCCAAAATGAAACATCCCTCTCCACCAATTACAAGAGGGCCAACATAACATTGGGAAAATAGAGAAGATACAAAAATAATTTCACAAAATAAGAGAAAGAAACAAAACTTTACAGATGTACAACTGTATAAGCCTAATAAGGAGTCATTTTCAAAAAACATCACGGACTCAAATATGATTTCCCTCCTAAACTAGTTATCTGCTTGTACGAATCAAAGATTCAAATGTGCTTTCTTGAGTCTAGGATTGGTCCTATTCCCCCCCCCAATTCTCATGCTTGTGCTTTCCATCCATGGCAACAGGCACCCCTTAGGTCGTCTTTCTTGCCTAAATGGGCTTTGTTGCTTGTGTTCCTACTTTTCCTCCTAGTTCTATCACTTGCATTTTACCCATTTGCAAGTTTTTTTCTCTTTCACGAATCATCCATGTCAACTTGCAACCCAGGGCATCCCAATGCAAAGTGGTGTGTAACTCAGAATGCAAAAGACCAAGACATAGAGGTGAGAGTTGTTTCTCGATGACCTACAACATAGAATGCAGATGATCGTTGGCAAAAGATAATAGTGTTGAAAGGCAAATGGGTGCTAATGTAGCCAACGAGGAGGAAAAAACCACTGTCGAATAATATATTTTTGGCTTCCTAGAAAGGCAAGGTCAAATATTTCAGAACAATAGATGGTAAGAAAGGTATTAATAAGGAAATACTAGTCGAGCATGTATATATGCACAATGAACTTGTGTTGCGTGATTATCCAGACTATCTTCCATGGCACATGCCTAGTTGTGAGCTTTTAACCCTTTCAATTTTGGAATGGTAGTTTCAAACATTGTTATTTTCTTTGTAAACTAAAATGTTTTCTATATCCATCATCATATGAAGAATGGTAGCCAGTGGAGTGCATTTTTGGATTCTTGGATGTCTTGCATGGAGCAATAGGAGAATAAAAATATCAAAGTAGATCTGCAACTCAATTAGCACAAACAGGTATTTTCTTCTATGACCATTTTTATGAATTGTTAGACAAAGCAAACACTCATGGTGTGTTGAGGAAACAAGATCTTCTACCATGGAATACGATAGACTAGCCAGTGCCTCCTAGTAATGTGATAGATACATATAGGGCTAAGCTATTTACAGAAGTTCAATGATCTTTACATCCAAGCATTGCTACAAGAATTGTAAAAATCAATGTATGCATGCCAATTACTATTTTTGTTGGCTTGTTTAACAAGTATATCTAGTGTTTGCAAAACAATGCTCACTTATTGAGCAACTTGAAATGAAGACAACCTTGAATTCTTGAATGATTGTTGGGATAAATCAATATCTAACAAGGTCTACTGTGAGGTGGTACCAAGTACGGTTGCCATTAAGTATATGATTGCAAGCCATAATTTTATATTTTCCTTTTACTACAAATGCAGTAGGTCCATTGCGGATAAATTAGTTCTAGTGGATCAAGAACTTAACTCGTTGGCACTAAAAATGAAGTATTGGAGATCAAGGTCTATGAAGATGGAATATTGGTAAGTGTAATCTTATTGTCTCAATAAGACAGTGTTGTATGCTGGCCCAATTGCATCATGACATTCTTGTAGAGACAGAGGATAGCGTTTCGAAAGAATTCTCATTCATTATCAACAACAAAAGGGTACATAGAATGTTTACAAATCGGTTCTTTATTGTCTTCATTTGTTATATTTACATAATTCATTCATTTTCTTCATCTGTTACTAAAAAAACATTATAGCAGCTATTGCATAGGAGGGAGAGCACAATTCAATGCAAAAGCATCACTAGAGAGACTGTTTATATAACTTCTCAATAACAATGTATAGGATTTCTCATGATTGTTTTACATGTATAGTACTTCTCAATGATTTAGTGACCAATAGCCACACTAATTTTAGTAATTGTGTACATGTGTAGATATCTACTATGGTCCAACTCATAAAGGAGCCTAATCGTCATTTATAGGCTACTTGTTTTTTGGATCTTGTTCTAAATGCAATTTCTATTGCTAGTGGTGTGGAGAATTTCATCTTCTGCTATACCTGGATGCTCCTCAGGAGGACTCTGATGCACCTAGAGCATGTGATGCACCTGCACGATCTTCTATCTTCTCCTCGTGCACCAGCTCCTCTTGTACCATTTGCTCCTCTAATGTCCGCTCCAACACCTTATCATCATCTCTTCTTGAGCTTTCTGCTTCTATATCTAAACTATTGGAGAAGAATACTAGGAAACCTCTACTACTAGTCTATCTCTGTACCCTCAATTATTGGGGAAACATTATGGAGAAGCTATGCTACTAGTCTAGCTCTAAAGCTATATACATACTTTGAATTATAGCAGTCATCCTTCACCATTGACCAATCGGGTGTACTCGACCTCATCAACCAGTAAACAGGCAACTAGGTATCTAAGGAAGAGAGGCATGTAGAAGTTCCACAAGCCTTTGATAGCTAATTGACAGATTCTTTTAATCCTGTATGAAACTTTTGTACATGAATTATTCATAATGGAAAGCTTATGGATTTTACAAGTGATAAGGTCTCGACATTTGTTGATTTTACTGATTTCCCATATGGAAAGCTTATGGCTTTTACAAGTGATAAGGTCTCGACCTTTGTTGATTTTACTAATTTCCCATATGCTATCTTTAAAGCCTTGTAATAAGGTACCCGTGAGTCTTAATTTGAATTCAATATTTCTACCATTTAATGCTACATGTTATACATAGAGACATTATAGCAGACCATAAGTCCAAGTATTTGATCTGCTTTGTCTCAAGAACTAGAACCAAACACATATAATTATATAAGCATAAACCGTCACTCTTTACTGTTGCTTTTAGAAGAAATTATTGCAGACCATAGTGTCCAAGTATCTGACTTGCTTTTCCTTACAGAACTAGAACTACAAACCAAACCAACTACAATAATCTCAGGGGGCCCACTATGTAAAAAACCCCTATATCACGTGCATTCAACAAAATGGGTTTTAAGTATCCCTTAGACTCCTCGTGTATGTGTATTTTTGTAAATCTATGCGAAAATAAAACTCCTTCTATTGAACACACATCCTATCTTACATATACTTTAGTGAACCCCCCGAGACAACAATACAATAAGATTTGCAACTATTACAACATTTGTAGGAATGGGCACATCGCTATTGTACAAATTAAAACGTCCTTTGGTTTTGCATGAAACATGAGATGGTCACAACACATTTTCGACCAAATCAAACACAATCAATGTTTATAGGAGCAATATACCACAACAAAACATGTAGCCTCCATAGCTTCCTACAACAGATCGTATGCACGCTATAGCAAAATCCATTAGATTACCCAACTTTTATGCTAGGATATTTCAATGTTGGTAATCTACAAATTCATCAAAAGCAAATGAGGCTATCCAATCTTATGGAAGAAAAGCACATATGAAACTGAGTCTGTGACAATTTACAAATCTCAAATATCGCATCTAGACAAATGAACCCATGATAAGAAGCTTTTTGGGACAACCAAAGCATATTGAATTGATAATTACCCTCCAACGTGATTTCTAATCTTGAAGGCAAAGCAAAACCCACTTGTCCCCAAAATCAAGTCAAACCTGGACTTCTATAGCATTGACTTTGTTAGCTCGAATAATACCTAGTTGAAATTGTTTTCTAAAATTTCATTGAAGAGGACATTGAATTGCTTAAATTCCTATGCACTCATCAAAACATGTTGTTTCATGATCTTGTAAAAAAATTATGTTGGTGCAATTACAAAGTGCAAAAATGTTTTTGGCATTTCTTTGAAATGGAGTGTTAATGTTTATATGATCTTACAAACATTGTATTGTTGCAACTACAAAGCTCAAGGAAATTTTTGAGCGTTGTATTTTTTTGTGAGCCTCATAAGCCTTACAAGCCAAAGCCATTGCCCTTGTGCACACATGCACTCTTGCTAATAAAAAGAAGGTGAAGTCTATTATGAGAGGGATGACAAATGGGGGACCATTTGAGAAGGTTTCCTCATAATGGAACCTTTTTTTAGAAACATAATGAATGTAAACCTATTTAATATCAATATAATGCTCTTATGCTAAAGGTACAATTATATGGTGAGTTTCTCCTCATTCATCCCCTTTGGAAACTGATTTTGAGGGGAAAATGGAATTAATTAGTCTCCCATGTTTGAAGGTTAATATTTATTAACCCCGGTTAATTACCACCCTAGAATAATCTCTCTCAACTCCTCTCTATGATGCCACCCTCCCTAGGGGTGGCCCTTTTTTGAGTAGAAACCTTCGAGCATCCGAGCGAAGGACAAAAAGTTCACATTGCTAATTCAAAAAAAGGCATATTAGGGTATGTTACTAAAACCATGTTTCTTAGAGAAACTATATATGTATAATTAATTAGAAAAAAATCACATTTCCATTGCAAATCAAGATGTCTATTTTGTCCATAAATCTTGGCACAAAAGATGAAAAAGTCCATCTAATGATGACAATGATGTTAGGCATAGTGGATATTGGGATGGAAATGATTTTGAAAAAACCCACATGTAGAGTGGGTTTCTCATAGAGAATCCCCTCATAACTCCTATTTGCTACGGGAGTATACTTGAAAATCTCATAATCTGTCTTCATGGGAGGGTTTCTCTAGAGAAACTCATTTGAAGGAAGTAGTTTCATTGTGAAACTTCCTTGAAAATTGAAGAAAATCTCTTATTACCCCTCTTCATGGGGGGTTTCTTTATTAAAAAGACCATTTTGAGGAAGCCTTCCAAGGAGTTTTGTCAGCAAGACTACCTTGGACAAAACTTTTGAAAACACATCCGATTTCAAAATATAGTTGTTTAGCCACTCAAATTGAACGGAAAATACTATTTGAGAGCATTTATAAGGTTATAGATTATAAATTATATCATTTAGACTCTAAATTTTCATTTTTAAGAGTGTAAAAAAAGCCATAATATATATTTACTCTTAGTAAAATTTTCACTTTTTAGTAAAATGATCATTGATTCTCATTGATGAAGCCTCTAATGAGATCCAAAAAAGGAAATAACAAAATTGCATGATGGAGAGGAGGTATAATAAGTTGTCGCTTGATGAAAGAGTGATATTTAGTTGTTGTGTCATTGTTTTTGCCTTGGTTTTTCATGCTTTCTAATTGTGCTTCCTTAATAGAATAGACAATCTGTAAAATGGCTCCATAAGGACTTGTTTTAAAACACAAGATTATGTTGTATTTTGTTTAAATGCCTTGAGAAGGCTACTCACCTAGTTTTAGTCTTCATGAAGACTTTATGTGTTGTTGGAACTTGGAGGGAATGTTGATGAACTTGGTGCCATTGAAGTTGAGAGTACTTTTGTTTGGCTCTTATTTTTTTCTATGATTGATCCTTATGTTAGTTTCTCTACTAAACACTCCTTGAGTATATTGTTATCTTGAATTGCTCATAAAACCTCACTCATATAATTTGCTTAGACAAAGTGCAACTCCTCCTCACCTTAACCTCCCACTTCGCCCCTCTACCTTGTTGCATTCTACCTCCCTCTGCTTCTTATCGTAGTGCCTCCTTCCCTTTGCCTCACAACACCTCCTACCTTTCCATACTCTCAAAACCCCCATTAACATCTACCTCCCCTCTACATTATCCTTCCCATCCCCTCTTGTTTCACTAGAATCCACCTAGTTTCATGAACAAGTTATGGGATGAGAGAGAGAGAGAGAGAGAGAGAGAGAGAGAGAGAGAGAGAGAGAGAGAGAGAATCATTCTTTGCTTTAGAATAAGTAGGCAATTAAGATACCAAAGAGAGTATTCAAGTTCATGGTCATAGAGAGATGACTTTTAACAAGTTCAAAATTGTTCATCATGTACAAAATAGAATCCACCTAGTTTTGTGAACAAGTTATGGGATGAGAGAGAGAGAGAGAGAGAGAGAGAGAGAGAGGCAATCATTCTTTGTTGTAGAATAAGTAGGCAAACAAGATACAAAAGAGAGTATTTAAGTTCTTAAAGTGCATGCATAGATACAAGGTTGTCCTTGTGCATATATGCACTTGAACTTGGATGGATGAGCCTCAGGGAAACTGATAGAATCCCTAAGAATTGGGATTTTACGTGAAAATGAATTGGAAAGAGCTTGGGAAGCCTGGGATAGTTGTAGCATGGGAAAAACTACTCTAGTCTAGTACATAGCAAATTATAGGGAGGCAGTCCTTAAGCTGAAGGGAATTGATGAATTCCAAAAAATAAGGGGTTTTGTGAGAGGCTTGAAAGATACCTATAAAGTTGAGGTGAGAAGGAATTCTACCAAAACCTTCGAGGAAGCTATAAGATATGCCCATATTTATGATGACACCATGGAGAAGTTTAGAGTAGGAACTTTGGAACAAACTGGCTTTGTCCCAAGGTTCAATACATTTCCCAAACTTAAAAGAAAGGGGCAATTCAGGAAGGAGGTTTCCTAGGTACCACCAAAGAGACCTCAGACTTAGAGATATCCTCTTCTAAAAAAGGAGAATTATGAGGAGGCCAAACAAGAAAATCTTTGCTTTAAGTGTCTAGCCAAAGATCATGCTGCTTGGAACTGCCCTAGAAACAAATAGGCAAGAGCCAAGCCCGCAAATAAACCTCCACCAAAACAAGTACATGTGGTGCAAGTTTTATTGCTTAATGGTACTGAAAAGTACATCGAGGTAGCGGTTTATAATGAGGATAGCACCCATATGTGTTGTTTATCATCGACAATGTGACAACCCACCTTTGGTCCTCATGATTTAATGAGGATGCATGGAAAAGTTAAGGGGCAAAGAATTAGAGTGATGGTCGATGAAAATGCAACACATACTCATTAATTAAGAAGTTGATGTTGAAGTTGCCTGAGAACCCTAGTGCCCATAAATATGTAGTCTCTTTGGAAAAGGCCAGTGATAAAAAGGTGTGGGACACCATTATATATGGTGTAGAGGTGGGTATTCAAGGCTATCAGGATGCCTTGGATTTCCAATTTATGCATCTTGATCAAACAGATGTTTTTCTTGGTTGAGAATGGCTGTATAGTCTTGGGCATACCTTACAGCAGAGTTAGTTGAATAACTCCATTAGTTTTGAAAAAGATGGTAGAGTCATCCAAATTCAAGGAGAACATGATGTGCCCAATTCTCCACTTATTTGTTCGATGGAATTGGAACAACTACTGCACCAACAAGAATGCGACGTATATTTTTGTGAACTTACTTATATTGGTGATCTCTGCATTGGAAAGAAGTGATGTTGTTCTTAATGATGTTTAAAAATATAAATATTATTTTAATAATTTAATGGTTGAGTTTAAAGATGTTTTTTCATCTTATTTACTTGATGGTTTACCCCCTGAGAGAGAAGAAGATCATAAAATAGATTTAATTCCAAAATCTACCCTAGTTTGTAAACCCCCATAGACTTAGTCAAACAAAAGAACTTGAGGTTGAAAGACAACTAAATGAATATCTTAGGAAGGGCCAAATTCAACTAAGTAGCTCACCTTGTTCTGCACCAGTTTTACTGGTAAAGATAAAGGATTGTACTTTGTGTTTATGCATAGATTATCGAGCACTAAATAAAATCACCATTAAAAATAAGTATCCTATGCCTCGCATTGATGAGCTCTTTGATCAATTGCAAGGGGCAAAATATTTTACTAAAATTGATCTAAGATCAGGATACCACCAAGTACAAATTAGAGAAGAGGATGTCTATAAGACATCATTTCATACTAGGTATGGGCATTATCAGTTTAAGGTAATGCCATTTGGTTTAACAAATGCTCGAGCAACTTTCATGACCCTAATGAATCATGTCTTAAGACCATATTTAGGGAAATTTGTTGTAGTATTTCTTGATGATAAAACCAAGAAAAAACATTTGAAACATTTAAAAAAGGTGTTCCAGTTGCTTAGAGATAACTCTCTTTTTGCTAAAGAATCCAAATGTGAATTCTTTACAAAAGAAGTAAAGTACTTGGGACATATAATATCCCAAGAAAGGATTCATATGGATCCTGAAAAAGTAAGGGCCATACTAGAATGGCCACATCCTACAAATATGTAAGAATTACAAATATTTCTGGGTTTGTCTAGATTTTATCAAAGATTCATCCAAGATTATGCTAGGATTGTTGTTTCGATGATGCATCAGATTAAGGGGAAGGGAAGTACCTTCATATGGGATGAACCTCAAAAGAAAAGTTTTGAGAAATTAAAGGTAGCTATAGCAGCTGCTCCTGTCATAAAGGTAGTGGATCCCAATGAACCATTTATAATTGAGACGGATGCTAGTGATTTTGTTGTTGGAGAGGTACTTATACAAAAGGGTTGACCAATGGCTTTTGAAAGCAAAAAGTTAGATTGTGCCCAATGGAATTACTCGGCATATGAGAGGGAACTGTATGCTATAGTCTATGCTTTACAAAAATGGAGGCACTATTTGTATGGTGCCAAATTTGAGATCGTTTTTGATCAAGAAAGCATTACATGGATTTGTAAATCAGCTTGAGCTTAAAGGAAGAAAAGCTAGATGGGCTGAAATAATGCAAGAGTTTGATATACAATTGACATATCGGAAAGGCAAGTTCAATGTGGTAGCAGACTCCCTTAGCCAAATGCCAATTATTAATCAATTGAGTTTTACTCAATTTCAAAATGATTTCCTAGAGTCCTTAAAAGGAAAATGCGAGTTTGATCCTCACTTTTTCGAGATATGGAAAGAAATTGTTAATAGGGATCCAACAAATCAAGAGGCTTTCACTGAGGCATCACATGGAAATGGTGGCATACCACAGGTTGGCAATAAAGGAATTAAGTGGAAAAAATATACTATTGAAGATGGCTACCTACTCTACAAAAGTAGGGTATGTGTCCCGGATAATAATGACATTAGGCACCAAATTCTATTTGATTGTCATGATAGTCCAAGTGCTAGACACACAGGAATTTAGAAGACATATGCACTTCTGAAGAGGCAATTCTTTTGGCCTGGAATAGGTAAGGACGTCCAAGATTATGTATTAAAGTGCCAAAAATGCCATATCAATAAGGCTAAACGCCTGAAGGTAGGAGGTCTCCTACACCCATTGGAGATTCCATATGGCAAATGGGAAAGTTTTCCATGGACTTTATTGTGGGATTACCTAGGACATAAAGGGGGCACAACTCTGTGTGGGTAATTGTGGATCGATTGACCAAAATGGCTCACTTTATTCCAACCAATGACGATGTCAGAACTCCTGAATTAGCAAAGCTATTTGTGGAGCATATTTATAGATTATATGGACTACCAACCGGTATTGTTAGTGACTGAGATAGCAAGTTTAACAACCATTTTTGGAGGGATGTAGTTAAGGGGTTGGAGACTATATTGAATATGAGCACTGTGGAACATCCATAGAGTGATGAACAAATTGAAAGGGTCAATCATATCATTGAGGATATGCTTCAGGCATATGTAGTAAATGGCAAATTAATTGTGAACAATGTTTGCCCATATTAGAATTTGCATATAATAGTGCCAAACATTCAGCTACAGGTTTTAGTCCATTCATGATAATGTATGGATTTCAACCTAGAGCCCCAATTGTAGTGTGGCTTGAAAAAGAGAAGGTTCAAGCAGCCAAAGACTTTCTTGAATATATGAATCAAATGGTAAAATTAGCTAAAGATAGCATTATGAAGGCTCAAGATAGAGCAAGAAGTTATGTTAATCCACACCGTAGAAAAGTGGAATTCGAAGAAAATGAGAAAGTCTATCTAAAAGTGCCTAAATCTTCAGAAACTTTAAAGATTGGTAATTGTCCAAAGTTGTCTCCTAGGTATTGTGGACCATTCATACTACTTAAGAGAATTGGAGAACTTACTTACAAATTAGCCTTACCAAAGGGATGTAGGGTACATCCAGTTTTTCATGTTTGTAGGCTTAAAAGAAAGTTAGGAGAGATGATGATAATCTCACTGGTAATGAAGTCCTAGTTGAACTCATTGAACCTCCATCTTTACCACATGAACGAGAAAGAATTTTAGACCGGCAAGAAAAAAGAACACAACATACAATATGTTGGTATATGTGCAATGACCACCTTTCATATGTAACCACCAATGCTCCATAGTGCCCTTTTGTAAGGCCCCCATTATGAGGAGAAGCCATGGTGTGAGCACTGGACATTGGTAGGATCCTAGTTTTGACACTAGATGAGGTCTCATGGTGACCGTTTGATGGTTAGGAGATGGTAGAAGGAACAACGTACTCCTCGGGGGTAGCGCCCCCAATCCTGGGGGTCTAGGGGCAATGCCCCTAATAGGGGTCTGGGGGCAATGCACCCAACGGTGGGGTCCAGGGCCCGCGAGCAACAATAGGCCTTAGCCTATGATGGTATGCCCTCCGTTACATGCGTACGAGCATTCGCATGTGAATTTGCTTACGTGTGTGTGATCGATGGTCGATGGCCAATGGTATTTGGCCGGTGGTAGAATTCAAGCAAACATGTACCACCGTCCTTGCACTTAGTCACACAATGTGCTAAGTGAATGCCACTGCCAACCCACCTTTATGGTGGAATCGGTCTACCACAATGGGCTATATAATGAGGCCACTTCTCAAGCCTTAGCATTGAATGCCAATATCCCTACCTCAAGTCCTTCTCCTATCTAGATCACCATCAAAGCTCTACTGGAGAGTGCACGAGTGGACAGCACCATCACTTGAATCTTATTTGGTGATATGAAAATTTTATTCTGCCCTATTGTGTCTATTCTTTAGTTATTGTACTATTGTTGTTGTCAAACGATCTCTCCACTATATCTCAATTCTACACAATATGGCAAGAATGTCTGGTTAAGTGGAAAGATAGACCTGAAGAGAGTTCAACATGGGAAAGAGTAAGCAATCTCCAGAGGAGCTTTCCCAATTTTGTTTTCAAGGATGTAAACCATTCTTAAGTGGAATGGAATGTTACGTTAGCTATAATTACAGAAGCTCGAGGTGTGTTTATGGTCAGGCGAGAAACGAGAGGGCTCAATAGTGCCTGATTGATGGGAACCTAGAGGGTCGGGGACTAGGAACTTAGTCAAGAATGTGGAGTGCACGGTTAAGGTCCTTTATGGTCATGTGGCACTTAAATGGGCTCCAAGTGGCAATCACTAGGTTCAGGGGAGACTTCAAGAGAGAGCCTCCAAAAAAGGAGAGAAGGGGGAAACAAGGGAGCACTCTGGGAAGTCGTGGCTGGGTGGAGAACTAAAGGAGAGCCTTCATCGTTAGATTTCGTATCACTCCCTCTCCCTCCTTTGTCGTGTTACATTATCCTAGCTTACATTAGTGCTATGTTAGGTTAGTTTGGTTAAGTACAATTATGTCAGGTTGGGTTGGGTTATGTTGTAGTACATGGGTCCATGGATTAGTCATCATCATGTATATATGGAGGATTTCATGTATCATATGTTGTATGTATGAGTAGATGGATAGGTGGATAGAATTCTCTAGAGGGATGCTAAGTCCTTATGTGAACAATCCTTATGGACTTAGGGCAACCCACCTAGGGGTGTATAGATATTGTATAATCTTTCTCTTTTTTGGTGATGATAGAGTGTACATGTGTAGAGCTACTATGTCTGATCTCTTCCATCCTCTCATTATTACTATATGTGTTGAGTGTCTTGGACTATGTGTCCATTGTTGAGGCTCTATGTCCCTCTTTTAGCATGGTATTAGGGAAGAGTTAGATTCTTGCCTGGTAGGTAAGAGACTTCTGACTATGTCTCAAGAGTGTGTCAAAATTTCAAAATCTTTGAAGCCATAGCTATGTTGGAACTGCCTGTGTGTTAAGGAATGTGTTTACTCCATACCCATTGGCTCACATTTTGAAATCTATGTCAAGGTTGCTATGAGAGTCTTCTTGAGAGTGTTTGCTAAGGTTGTGTCCCTGTCTTGCTATCATTTTGAGTCTACAAAGGGTATTGAGACTTCTGACTATGTCTCAAGAGTGTCAAAATTTCAAAATCTTTGAAGCCCTATACAACTATGTTGGAACTGCCTGTGTGTTAAGGAATGTGTTTACTCCATACCCATTGGCTCACATTTTGAAATCTATGTCAAGGTTGCTATGAGAGTCTTCTTGAGAGTGTTTGCTGAGGTTGTGTCCCTGTCTTGCTATCATTTTGAGTTTACAAAGGGTATTGAAGAGGCTTGCTCATACATGAGTTGAGGTTGTTTATTGTAATCTTGTATTCATTCTCTAGTTTCTTGAATGAGCTTGTAGAAAGGTTGTAGAAAGTTGAAATGGATCCAACAAAAAAGGCTACAACAAGAAGAAAGCATCTAAAGCTCTAAGTAAGCCCACGGCACGTCCAAGAAAAATTGAGTCAAAGCTTTTGAACCAGAGTCGCGTCTGAAGACCTACGAGCAAAGAGAGCTCAAGAAGCTTATGTGAGAACTGCAACTGACAGGGATGAGCAACACGATGAGCTCGGGCCAACAACTCAGAGAAGAACTTGGAGGTAATGAAATGTCAAGTAGGAGCTAAGTGAGCATAAGGTGACCTATGTAATAGAGAATAAGCAAGAGCTCTGAGCTCCGTGCACATGACCTATCCTAGACAACCGAGTACAATAGAAAAAAGTCATGCTAGCAGTAGAGAAATATGGAGCTATAAGCTCTCAATTTTAGAGTACAAGCTTGGAGGCAACCGCCTCTATTAATCTAGGAACTAAGGTAGCCAACTCTCGTGTGTAGCAGTGGCGGTTCCCAATAATAAGCCAAGAAGATAAGACCACATAGCTAAAAGTTGGCAACGACTAGAGCTATAGAGAGGAAGGAGCTCAAGTAGGCAGATGAAGAGCTCTAATGTTTTCTATGTGTTGAGCCTTGCCTCGAATCTAGTGCCCATTCTGCAATGTGTTGATAACTATATTTGGAACTTATTTGATGACAAGAAGGTGCTCTTGTTCACTCAGGAAGAGATCATTAGACATGGTGTGAGAGATGACATTTTTTATAAGTTGGTAGTCGTCAACCTTGTTCAAAGAGTATTCATACAGATGCTCAATTATGGCACCAATGGTATGGGCATCTTAATTTCAAAGATCCATGATGTTGCTTGCATGCAAGAACATGGTAAAAGGACTTCTTAGGGGTTGAGTGGAGGATGCCTTTATGAAAAATAGCATAGGACACTTTTTCCCAAGGGTTAGGCTACAAGAGCCAAGAGACTATTAGAATTGGTGCACAATGATATTGCAAGGTACATGATAAATACATCAGCCCTCTATGGTAGCAAATATTATGTCTGATTTATTTGTTGAATTGGTTCCCTACTAGTGTTTTATGTGATATGACATTAGAGGAAGCATGAAGTGGACATGAGCAAAATGTTCAGCATCTCAAGGTGTTTAGATCAATTGCCTATGTTCATGTGCCAAAGAACAAGAGAGGTAGATTTGATTCCAAAAGTGAGAAATGCATATTGGTTTGGTATGTAAAGGGACATAAAGCTTATAAGCTTTATTATGGCCTTGCAACTCGTAAAACATTTGCTTCCCGTATGATGATGGGGTGTTTAATGAGAAGTAAAGTAAGCTACATACCATCATAATTATGTGTCCAATCAGATACCACTTCACATGAAATTAGGTGCAAGAAGAAATTGCTCAACCAGTTCAATGTTTCTTCGAGAATGAGGCAACAAATTTGTTCACAAAATCCTTGTCTCGTGAGGAGTTTGAAAAGTTCAAGTCATGTCTATCTCTTTGAGATATATAGAGACCATCCAATGATAGGGATGTGTTAAAGTATGGGTCATTGGATGGGTCATCATCATGTATAGATGGGTAGGTCGATTGAGTTCTCTAGAGGGATCCTAAGTCCCTATGTGAATAGTCCTTATGGACTTGGGGAAACCCACCTATGGTTCTGTATATCGTATATCTTCTTTCTTGTTTTTGGTGATGATAGAGTGTACATTTGTAGAGTTATTGCATCTGATCTCTATCATCCTCTCGATGTATAGAGTGTCTTGGACTGTGTATCCATTGTTGGGTTGTGTGCACCTCTTTTAGCAAGTTAGGCTAGGTTATAGTAGGTCATCCTAGGTTAAATTGGATCAAGTTAGGTTAGGGTAGATTAGAATCTTTATGATTGACCTTCATGAAGGTCCACTTAAAGAATGAGGATTATTGTGACTTTTCAAAATGCATTGCAATTTTGTATGTTATGTTATTTTATACATAAAAATAAGAAAATTTTGGCTTTGGAATCATGCTCATTGAACTTGTAAATTGAGAGTTGGAGATTTTAAAAGAAAGTAGAGCCAATAACACGTACCACCTCTCCTCCATGAGAACGTATTAGTGTCCTAAACCAAAAATTAATGTCGCTTAGCAGTAGTTTAAAATGATTATCCTATAACTCAAAAAGATTAGCCTTATAAGAGAACCTTATAAGAGCACATGTTCGCCCTTGTAGACCAAAACCGATGGACTAATTAGGTGAGAACCCTTATGGAGGTGGGAAATAACATGGGAAACCTAGGAATTTTTAAAGCTATCTCGTTTTGAAACAAGCATCATGCACATTTTGTCTCTTGAATTGATAAGTTCATCTTAAAATTGCAGTCAACCAAAATAATAGTTGTGAACTTATATTCATGTACATTTAGCAAAAGCTCTAACTTTGCAAAGCGAAGAAACTCTATTAGAGCCATGACAAACTTTGATAGTTTTAACCTTGGTGTATGATTAAATACCTTCCTCATCTACCATTATACTATGTTAACCTTGGTGTATGATTAAAGACCTTTCCTCATCTACCGTTATACTATGTTAATAAACTTAGCATATTACATTAAAGGTAATCTTAAGAACATAATTCTATCTCCATTGGCAGCCATCATCATATTATTGGCACTAACGGATCCTTTTTGGCACAAAATGGTATTCCTGTGCACTATGATGTCCATTCTCTCATTTAGTGACTCTCAAAAATATGTAAAATAATCCACGGTTAAGTTAAATGCTTATTTTCTATATTTCAACTTTCAGCCGGTCTCATTGGCAGTAAGAAGATGCATCTAAGGATTTACCATAACTTGACGGGGAATAGGACCGTATGCTTGAAGGTTTTATACTCTGGCGAATTCGAGGGTCCCTCGGTCGGGTAACAATCTGTTTGTTGCGAAGTTCTGCACGTAATCCCCGAACTTTGTCGGCCTGTAACGAGGTGGATTCTTCTCATCAATGAGTTTGGAGAGTGGGGCGATGATCGTGTCCTCCGTTGGGCCGAAGAAGCATGCCATTGACATCCTAGGCTTATCTGTGTTCGTGACCACCCTGTGCTCGATGCTCTTATACTTGCCGTTAGTCAGGATCTACATTGATCAAGGTAGTAAGATCAGTATAATACATAACAATGAGCACACAAAAGACCAGATACGTCTCTTTCGACAGTAGACTTCAAATTTAGAGTGATTTATTAACCACGCTCTGGACACAAGATCTGCAAACCGAAAAGGTATCCATACCTCCGTCTGATCTGCTAGATTAACCACAAACGCGTTCGGAACTCGTTTGACCGTCACCCACGTCTCTCCTTTCCTTATTTGAAGACCGGGCACTTCGTCTGGCTGCAAGATCGTGAGACAACTTACGTCTGAATGCCCACTCAGTCCTAATGTCAGGCTTGGATCTGGACAAGGGGGGTAGTAGTTGATCCCCATGAGGAGCCGACGACCGATTGGAGGCAGCGCTGCTTCAAGGTACTGGTCAGGCAGGTCCAGGCTCTCGAATATGGCTTTATAAAGTGATGCTGCAAGCTGCTCTACCCCTGCGATGTACTCCAGAAGGGGTTTCCTGTAGTTAAATCCCATGCAAGCAGGAGTCAATACGACACATTAGCTTCTGGTGCATAGACCGAATGGATGAAAAGTAAGAGAAGAATTGAAGCGCAGCCATGATCAAAAGCCCTCTCTCTTACTTGCAGATAGCTGGAGCTTCCTGAAAACCATCGCACTCGCCAGGGAACCGATTAAAGCTCAAAGTGTCTCTCCATTCTCGCACCTTCTCGAGAGATGGGTTGAAACTTGTGGAGTATCCGACCGAGCAGCGGAAATTCTGACTGTGGAAACGCATTCTTTCTTCAGCTGGTTGCTGAAAGAACTGCAGAGCAGCGGCACGCAGACTCTCGATGACAAGAGGCTGGACTCCGTGATTTACCACCTGAGATCATTTATATTTAATTTGCAAGAAATTCTAATGAGAGGACGATGAGATACATAATGAACAAGAGTGAGTTTCTCAATGAAAATGCTACAACCTGGAAGAAGCCCCAGTCCTCGCAAGCACGGCCAATTTGTTGAACGACGAGGGGCCGGTCGTCGCCGAACAGGCCTGCAAGGTCGATGACGGGGATTTCGAGGGAATCGGAGACAGGGGTATTGCAAGGTTGGTCGTGGGAGGGACGAACGTAGATGGAGGGGACCTTAGCGAGGCCATTATCGACGAGCTCCTTGATGCCGATCAGCTTCTGTTGCTGCTGTGAGGAGGTGGGAAGGGACGAAACCTCCGCTGCGAGGCCCATGTCGAGATCCACACAACCTTCTTCTCCGTGGACCTCCTGAATAGCTCTCCTTCGTGTGCTCTTATCCTCTTGTGTGCCCATAGGCTCTTATCGTGAACTGTAGGCACACGTGTGCCCTTGACTCGGTCTTGTCTTCTTCGATATATCTCCATCTCAATGCTTTCCTTAGCCTGTCCACTTGCTCTCGGCCTCTCGGGATTCCTCGCTTGACCAGTCTTCCTAAAGGGCTAATGTCATGAGGGAGAAAAAGCTGGATGGCTATTGTCGATGTTTTTATCTTTGAAGAGCAAGTTTTTTCTTTTTGTATCCAAGGAAAAATGAGAGAAGGCTATAAGGAAAGGACACATCACTAGTGAAGAAATGTCATCTATTTTCCCATGTGCATTTGCATAGCATAAGGAAAGTAGCTTTTTTTTTTTCCCCTCCATGTGACATATGGCCCTAGGCACAACTTACAATGGTCTAACAACTTCACTCCACTTGTATTTCATTGAATTGAGAGCTCTAGGCACCCTTATAAAAAATGGGGACCCATGATAAAGTAATAGTCCCAAATGGTAATGAGCCACTCCTTACAAAATAGAGTTCTCAAGCTTAACCTTCAGTCCACTTCTAGCTCCAATTTTATGTAGTACTTGATGGACACATGAGTAGTTGTATTGGTTGAGGTGTCTACAATTGTCCATTGCTATTCAATTCTATAAAGGCAGGCCAATACTCTTGATGGTATTGAAAACAAGTTGATAAGTTATTGCTCACCAACTCTCTTTATGTAATTGCTTGTGTACACGCTTCAAACCCACTTCAAATATGTCTTAAATGACTGATATACAAGTCCCATGTCAGTTCCATAGATCCTTTAATGATTCCTTTCTCATGTTGCCTACCAAATGTTTTTAATGATTTCACACATAATTAATAAAATGTATCTGGCATACGTGCGGAAGTTGGGACCAAATGCATTCCTAGCAATATGCATTATTACTTATGTCTTTCCATGGTGGTAAAGCTGAACTTCTTTAGACATCTTCACAACTTTTTTGTATACGCCACATGTTATGACTAGCGAATCGTGTGCCATATAGAGAATCTAGCCATCCACATGGAGCTACATATCAAGGTCTTACACCTTGACTACCTAGCCACTCTATGAAGGAATGCAACTCCCCAAAGCGGTGTGAGGCCTCTACATTTTAGGCAATTTATGCCTTTGACCTTGGGTTACCTACTTGTACTTGTGATTATCTCTTTGTGGCTGTTTGGTAGATGTCCTCAAAGGGTGGGGGACCACCCCTAGGGACTTTATGTTGAGACACCCGCCCTTGACCCAAATATGAGGGGATAATGTAATAGAGTGTCAAATAGCCATTACATGATTAGGTGTAGCCAATCATGGAATCGCTTTTGGGGCACATGCTCGAGGGTGCACCATGACATATGTTGGTCGGGGGGTTTAAGAAATCGACGATAGTAGTGTTTTCTTTAAAGGCCAATGTTAGAAAATCGGGCACTCGTTTGAGTTTGGGTCATTGTTGGCTTGGGTGTAGCCATTTTTGGTGAGGTTCAAGGACTTTTCTGTATATAGGTATCTTGCATGACCCATAACTTATGCATTGCTCAACAGAATTCGGCAAACTTATCTTCAAGTTGTAGTACACATTCCAAACTTGAACATGAGAGCAAAAAATTATGGAATAAGGATTTGGAACGAGACCATTAAAACAGTGTAAGTGCCATGTTGCTTGTGAAGCATGCATCCTGAAGACTATAGGATATAGCAATTTATTCAAAAACATTAAAATTTTATTCTATGCATACATGCAATCAAGTAATCATTCAAAAGTACACTACATGAGCTTCTCCTCAACCCAAGGACACTATTAAATGAGATCATTTTGCATGGGTTAATAGGCCTCCAATGTTGTGCTAAAGTGATGCATACCCATTTGAGGGCACGCTCCATAATTTTCTTTTGATTTGTTGAAAACCAAAATGGATTGAAAATTTGAAATCCAAACTATTGGGACTAGTGCATGGTGGTCTTAAAACATTGATAGTTGTTGGTATTGGTATCTAGATTCACCCTAAAATGGAAGAATTTGGAAAAGTGCAATTTGTGCATGTGAAAAGATATTTTAATAAATCCAACACTATTTACAATTTTGAATTGTTTCTTTTTCCATGCCCTTGCTTTCTATATGGCTCATAAGCATGCCAAAGGTCATTGCATTTAATAATACATAGCATCAAACCCGATAGTGTTCCCTTTGGCCTATTTGTGTTTTCAAGCATTTTAGGCCACATTGCACTTGTTTGGGATATCCAAAACTGCTGACGTGTATCGCTAGAGGGGGAAAAACTGGTAGATGAAATTTTGCTACTCCTGTGAATTTTGAATTTTCACCTCCCATCCATCAAAACTTGGAAGATTAAGTACTTGTAACCTACCCCCTGCCCTGCAAATGCCCTGCAACCCGCACGCACCTCAAGTGACCTTGCACAGAGTTTGGTTTGCCATTGTCTTCTTTCGAGTAAGTTGTCTTATATTATTTGCTTGCCTCACAAGCTAGCTTCTCTCTGTTTTGGTTTGCCATTGTCATTTTTCATTGATCATCACCATAGCAACATGAACCTTGCCATGGCTTACAAGAGAAGAAAACAGAGGCTGTGAGATAGAAAAGTTAAAAAGTGTGGTCAAGGCACAAGGAACAGAAGACTCCTTATAGAGCAGCAATTGTTACAAATGCACACATTTGATCATTGCCATTAGAGTGAAGAAAATGAGCTGTGATGTCACGATTGGTGGTTGCATTCAAGGAAGCAACATCAGGCCATTCACGTAAATACCATTCTTGAGTCTTCACAAGCTTTTGCCTACACTCTAAAGTTCATAGAGTGACAACCCTACCAACACCTTGTATTTTCGTGCCAAAACATCACCACTATTGCAATGGCTTCTGCACTTATGCTGTCTCTCATTTTCTTGCATTCTGTTAAAGCCCATAGAGTACTTGGATCAAGATGATCAGGCATTGCTTCCACTCTTCGTGCATCTCTCGAGAGTTTCTCCAAATAACAAGGACATCTGTAGAAAGCAGACAGGATGCAAGATGTTTGAAGAGTGTGCACATCATACACATGCTTGATACAACACAGGTTAGTGGTTGCCTAAACCATCCTAGTGGTTGTTTGTGATTGAGCTTTGGGATAGTTTACTTGTTTCATTTCTTGATACAATGCAAGTCAGTGGTTGCCTAAACCAACCCAGTGGTTGTTTGTGATTGAGCTTTGGGATAGTTTACTAGGCTGGTGTGATTGTCATAAAATAGTCCGGTGGTTGGAATATCATGCAACCGTGTGGCTAGTTCAGCTCAAACACCAGAACCAAGCTAGCTTGGTTATTGTCCTAAACCAGCTCGGTGGTTGGAACATCATGCAATCGTGGTTGGGTCAACTCAAACACCATGTATATGATTGTCCTAAACCAGCTTTGTGGTTGGAATATCATGCAACCATATCACTAGTTTAGCTCAAACACCAAAACGAGGCTAGCTTGCACTTAATGTGATTGTCCTAAACCAGTTCGGTGGTTGGAACATCATGCAATCGTGATTAGGTTAGCTCAAACTCCAATTAAGGCTAGAGGAGGTAGGCACTAGCAATGAAATGCATTTGTGTTGGTTTAGGATTACTTGCAACCCCCCGAAAATATAACCTTTAGTAAATCCCAAACAACCACCGCGCTTGTTTCAGTAAATCCCAAACAAGGGAAAATGTAAATCCCAAACAACTACTGAGCTTGTTTTAGTGACAATGATTGTGCATGAGGGACCATCTAATCAAAGGCTCAGGATAGCATTGAGCCGAAATCAGACTATAATAACAATGACTTTGCATCTAGTTCACAAGCTTAGATTAGCATTCAGTCGGTTTATCACGCTGTAATGGCAATAGTTTAGAATGAGAACTAGTATTAAGCTAAGATAGACTGTAAGGACATATCACATAGTTAGAATTACCATCTATTCGCACGTCATGAGTGAAGCAGTCATAAGAAACTAAAACCTTCAAATCCAACTAAATGCAACATTTTTAAATTATAAGGTCCAACTGAGAGAAGCAGTCTTATCTGAGGAAGGATAAATGGCGAACTATTGCTTTAAAACTGAAGTTATATAGAAAAGCCAAATGTATAGTCAGCCCCTAAAGTTATATACCCAGATAGTATACAACCAAGTTTTACTCTTCTACATTTTGAAAAGAGACCACCATCATATCTAAGTCTAGATAAATACAAAGACAATTTATTTTATTTTTTTTCAAAGAAGACAATTTACCACTTAACTCAAGTTCTATTGAAAAGCCGACTATATTAGAGGGGTTGCCAGTCTCTAAAAAAGCCCCGGGTAATATATATCCAAGATTCCAAGAGATCAAGTCCGAGATCTTTGAAGGACTTTATATTTACGTAAGAATTCTAGGACACAGGCTCGACACTTCGCACAGTGCGAGCCTTTAGTAACATACTTTGCAAACTGTGGGTTCTTATAGTATTGAAGGCCTACCCATAGTTCCTCATGCAATATGACATTCTTGGGAACTCTATGTTCCTCCTTCAAGCGATCAATCTCATCTACGACAATCTTGGGTTGTCAAGGGACCCTTGCGAAATGGCTTTATCAAGCTCAGAGCAAGCAGCAGGAAATCATTGCCTTTGTGGCTTTCCATCTCTATTCCCTTGTTCCTTCACTCGAGACCTATCGGGTTTTTTAACTAGTTTGCTCTCCTCTTGGTGGGTTCCCTTAAAAAAATTTAGTATATCCTGTGCATTCAAAAGAAGGGGTATTTTAATCGAACTTTTCAAAAAATTTAAACAGAATTACAATAATGGGAGGAGTTTTTTAATTCAATTTTTGAAAAAAATCACTTAGTCCATAAGTAAAGAGGGGTGTTTTTATTATGGGAAAACTTTTAGTTGAGGGGTTTTTTTAATATTCTTTGAATGCACTTGATACAAAGGGTTTCTTAGTAGTGCACCCCCTGAGGCTCTCCTACTATCCAAGATGTAATTGTTCACATATTCTAATATGTCAAATCAAGCCGTCTTGGCATGCTCAACGATGTAATCTAGTGACATCTTTGCCATCTTTGAAGACTCGTGTACCAATAGACTCCCCACACATTACATTGATGAATATGATAGGTTATTTGTATGATAGTCAAGGCTAGAGGAGGTAGGCATTGGCAACGAAATGCATTTTTGTTGGTTTAGAATTAACTACTACAACCCCCACAAAATATATCCTTTCGTAAATCCCAAACAACTACTATGCTTATTTCAGTAAATCCTAATCAATAAATCCCAAACAAGGAAAAATATAAATCCCAAACAGTATACTAATCCCAAACAACCGCTGAGGTTGTTTTAGTGACAATGACCGTGTATGAGGGATTGACTAATTCATAGGTTCAGATTAGCATTTAGTTAGATCCAAACTGTAATAACAATGATTGTGCATGAGGGACCATCTAATTCATAGGATTAGATTAGCATTGAGCCCGAATCAGACTATAATAACAATGACTTTGCATGGGGGACCATTGAGTTTACAAGCTTAGATTAGCATTCATTCGGTTTATTAGGCTGTAATAACAACAATAGTTCAGAATGAGAACTATTGGTATTACAGCCTGATAAACTGACTCAATGCTAATCTAATGTCTTGTTTTGATCTTTCCTTTCTTCAGTTGACTGTAATATCAATGACTTTGCATGAGGGTCCATCTAGTTCACAGGTCGCCCAGATTAGCATTGAGTCAGAATCAGACTCTAATAACAATGAGTTTTCATATGGGGCCATATAACTCGCATGCTCAGATTAGCATTAAGCTAGAGATAGACTATAAGAACATAACAGACTGTTAGAATTTTTCAATGACCGAGAAATTCTCCCATGGGAACCATCTAATCACTTATCATGGCTAGACGATGATGTATATGACTGCCTATGCTAGGCCAGGCTACTAGCAAAGCTGGGTGTATGTGCCACCACTCCTCCCCCCTCATCCCATTGAATTATAATGATCTTGTCTCCGATTGACCGAGAAATTCTCCCATGGCAACCATCTAATTGCACATCATGGCTAGATGATGATGTATATGATCGCCTACGCTAGGTTGGGCTACCAGAGCAAAGCTGGGTGTATGTGCTACTACTCCTCCCCCCTCATCCTATTGAATTATCATGATCTTGGCTTCGATGACCAAGAAATTCTAGCATGGCAACCATATCTAATCGCACGTCATGGCTAGACGATGATGTAGATGACTACCTATGCTAGGCTGGGCTACTAGCAAAATCTAGCTAGTGGATTGTGTGCTCTTGGCAGCGATATGCACCCAAAGTCACACAACTGACACAAGAAATGAAGGGGGAAAGAGTGAGAGGGTGGAAAGTCTAGCTATATAAAGGCCTTAAGGGTAGAGAATCAATTCACCACACCCAGGAAACTCTCTTTACTGTCTCAAAATCCTTCACCATCAAGGTGACTCTATGAGTATGAGCAACAACAATCATGCTATCTTGGAAGAATTCTATCATCCAATCTTCAGTTGACTCTTGAAGGGAAAACATTCTAGACCTATGCCATCTATGACCTAGCTGATTGTCATCATAGATCTCCCTCACAAGCCTTTAAAGGAGAGCCTTTGGTATTGCATATCCCATGGCCTTTTTGCCTTATCTCCCTAAGCATTGATACCTTTTGGGAAAACCTCCTCTTCTTTGCCTATTTGAGAATATGCATTGACTTCCCTTTCCTCTTATGAGAACCTCTTATACTAGCACTAGCAATAGGAGCAGTGGCAGCTTGAGCAATGGGAGGTCCCTTACCCTGGTTGTCTACTTTGTCCTTGCCATGATAGTCTTCCAGCCTACAAGCAAGAGCTTAATTAGAGATGTAGTCCCTATTGGCCCTGTAGAGAAATAAGAGCAAGACAAAACATGCAACAAAAAACATATGTAAAAGTGTGGTTAAGAAAGCGATTTGGAGGGTTGGTAGCTATCCAACATGCCAATTATACTAAATTGATCAGAAGTCCAACACAATTGAAAGATGACACATCCAGCAATTTAGAAAATGAACAATACCTAAGCACATTTCCTTAACACTAACAATCGTATATGCTTCCAACATAAATAAATCTTTATTCAAATAATATACTGAAAGAAATTGATGGCCCTACTTTAGAACAAACTACCCTCAGATTCATACTTTATACATGTGCCTAAGAATGCAATTTTGAGGTCTGCAGGAATGCCCAACATCCCAAATCGCTTTCTTAGGCACATTGCACATATTACTCTAATGAGTCACCTATTGTTTCAATTGCCAACTACCTTCACAAGCCTGAAGAGAATAGCACCACCAAAAATCTAAAAGAAAAAGCAAGTGATGCCTCTACTTTAGAACAAGCTACCCTCATAGCACATTACACATATTACTCCATATCGTCACTTATTGTTTCAATTGCCAACTCCCTTCACAAGCTTGAAGAGAATAGCACCACCAAAATTCCAAAATAAAAAGCAACTGATGCCCCTACTTTAAAAAAAACTACCCTTGGAGAAAACTTTATACATGTGCCTAAGAAAGTGATCTTAAAGGCTAAGGGGATGCCCAAGATCCCAAATTGCTTTCTTGAGCACTCTACAGCTATTACTCTAGAGTTTAACATATTGTTGCAACTTCCAACCACCTTCAGAAGTCTGAAGAGAACAACACCACCAAAAAGCCAAAAGAAAAAGCATATGTAGAAGTGTGCCTAATAAAGCGATTTCCAGAGTTGGTAATAGGACCAACAAACCAAATCGCTTTCTTGAGAATATTTCCAATTTTCCTACCAGATTTCAAAGTTGTGTGCATTTTGTGCTCTTTCTAGAGTTACTAACTACCCAAATTTCAAACATGAGTGCTTTTTGTGCTCTTTCCAGATAAACTTAAGAATTGTGCTTAAGAAAGTGATTTGGAGTGTTGGAGTCTAGCCCAATAGTTCTTAAGCACACCTAGCTCTCTAAGGGATGCAAAAACAACAAAAACAAAGTAGATTGAGTAAAGGATTGGACTCCAGCATACCAATTTATAGGTATGGTAGACCCTCTGCCACCGCAAGTTGGTTTCTATAGTGTGGCGATGGATCCTAGAGCACGTGGAGTGCAAGCAACAAAATGAGAAAAAAGAGAGCTCGAGTAAATGAACAAATGAGGTACCCCGAGAGGTATATGCAACTAACACAAAAAATGGCCAAGTCACCTCGGAATACGAGTGCACATGTGTGCCATAAATATAAGGAAGCCCAAGTACGAGTAACATGCATTCCATGACTAGAATCATGTCATAATAAAGGCAGCATCCTTGAAATCCATGCCCCATGTACAAATGTAGTACAAACCTTGGCAATCGTGCCCACGGGTATACAAGGCTGCAATGGCTTACTTCACGCGTCCTACTCTCCACCGACTCTCAATTCCCTACTTTTGTTCTCCCTTTTAGCCTCCTACGGTACTGTTGTACTCTACTCTTCTCCACGACATACACACTTCCACCTCCAATCTGAGACTGTAGCAACAATAGCTTTGGCCAAGCTCGGAATGGAGCAACACCCATGAGGTATGCACTTACCAAACGTTTTGGAGAATGCCAAAAAAAAAACTGGATGTCAATCCAACATAATCTTTTTCTTTAGCACAATCCAAGGATTGTGCTTAAGAAATTGATTCTAGGCTGTGGAGGCTTGGCCAATAGGCCAAATCACTTTCTTAGGCACAATCTTGAAAATGTGCTTAAGAAAATGATTTTGGGCTCTGGAGACATGGCCAAGAAGCAAAATCGCTTTGTTAAGCACATTCTTAAGTATCCCTTTGATTCTATTATTTAGGTTCAACAATCAAAACTATTCTATTTCCTTTCAAATCAAAGGGATCCAGGCAGATTATCCCAAAAACGGAGGCTAGACTTCACCTCCCAGATTGTGTCCAGGCAAAATCCTATACCAAGCAGAATCATCACTCTTTGTGTCAAGTCTAAAGGTTTTATTTTGACTAAATGTAGATACTAGTAATGCAAAAGTGTGCTTAAGAAAGCAATTTTGCCTATTGGAAATCTATCCAATAACTCCTTTAAACATAAAATATGTAAGTTTTCTCTCTTTTAAGCTACCTCCCGGTGTTCTACAATAGAGTTGAGATTGATAGCAGCATTTCCTTGACGGTCGGAGCAGCAAACTAGCATCTTTCAAGCTTGAAGAGCTGTGATCCTCTCCATAGTAGCGGCCAGCTGCTCTCATCTATCCTCGATGTTGTAGGTAAATGTATGACTTCACCTTAGAAAATCTCTTTCTCCCTCATGTAGACTAGGAGCCTTTTCTTCACCTTTGATAACTACTCAGTCGGTTGAGCATAGGAGTTCTTTCTTTCTCCCTTCACAAACCAGATCTTGCACACATGAAAATCTATGATGAACAAACTCTCAATGAAATGAAACTCTCTCTCTCACACAGCAACAAGATCTCTCTCTCTCTTGGAATAAGCTGAAAAACTATCTCTCTTTCTCTCCCTAAGCAGAAGGGATGAATGGAAATCTCTCATGAAAGTGTAGATAGAAAGAGAACACTCAAGAAAACTCAGGAACTCTCAATCTCTCAATCTCTCAAACTCTCACAAAGATGGTGCCTCAGTGGAAGGGACAACCATGCTCTGATACCATGACAAAATATGAACACGGGAGAGGAGAACAGTGGAGATGAGGAGAGAGGACATAGCTAGAGAGAACACCACAAATGACTAACTATACACTAGATTTAATTGAAAATGTAGAATATCATTTAGGGTTAGGGTTAGGGTTAGGGTTAGGGCATCTAACCCTTTCCTTTATAGCACTCTATAAGTGTTAGTGCTACTTACATGTAATCACATGATGTTGAGCATGGTCTCTCAACATGATGTCTAAAAGTAGATATTGATCAAGAGTTTTAAATGATGTAGGGAAAAGGAAAACGGGTTCAGAAAGAGTATCAAGTACCCCCAAGGAAAGGACATCATCACATGCCTCGAAAGGTTCCAAATCAAGAGAAGAAACAAAATCATGTAATGAACTACTTTTTGACTTCCTTCATAGGTGTCAAGCCCAGCAGATTTCCATATTTTCTATGAAATATTCAACAAGGAGCTGGATTATTCAGATTTGGTTGATCAACACATTGAATTTCTGGATGAACATTCAAGAGCTCATAGGGGAGGGTAGGGTTTGCATTGGAAATAAGTATCACATCCACATCAAGAATTCACTGATAGATAATAAGTTCAGGAATATCATTCATAAGAGATATGAACTTTTGCCAAAGCATGTTAAGGTAGAGTGCAACATGCACAATAAAAAGTGCAAAATTCTGAAGGAGTGTTATGGGGTTTGTACTATACCTAAACTATCATCAAGTTAACACTAAGGAAGGCTTGGAGATGTAAGAGGATGAGGAAGAAGATGAAAGTCCCTGGGATCAAGAGGAACTCCAAGAGGACAGGGAAGTATCAGAGAAGGAGGACAAAGAGGAGGTTGATAGATGTAGTCAAGGAGAGAGATGAAGCTGCTGCACTCAACCTTATGGCAATAAGGTTAGATACACTTAACGGGCCAGTAATTATTGAAGGCCTTGACATTGAAAGCTACAGTGATGATGTGCCATTGCTTCCCACTTTTGGAATTGGAGATATGTAATATATTCTTCTTCATGACATTCAAGCAATATTTGACTTGAGGGAGGATTACGCATAGGCATTGATTGCCCAAGCCTGCCATATGGATTCTGAGATCATTGCAAAGGATAACCCTTTCCACGGCACGGAAGACAACTTCAACTCACAAGAATGTCTATCCATATGCTCTGAAGAAGCAAAAAAATGTATGGGAGACTATGACATCGATGATGAGACATTCATGAAGATTCAAAGAGACTTTAAATTTGACAAGATCGGAAAAAGGGCGGAGCAAAAAAGAGTACCAGAAGATATCATAGAGAGAAGCATATTCCTTTGGAAGGACAAGGATCTAGAGGTAGATGAGAATATGAAGGTGAATAATCTTGTCTTTTGGTAACTCTACTCTCATTTTCATTTGAGTGATCTTGTCTTTTGATATCTATGTTCTCATGTTGCCTTTAATGGAAAACTCATTGCTTGGCCATCTTGCTAGACTCTCTCACTATATCAAGATGCTCTCTTCTACAAAAGTATTAATTTATCACCGGCATTTAAGCAAGGATGGTGAGATAGCTATTTGGTTCTTCAAAGCTTTGTCAGAGTTTTTGGAAGGTGATCAAATCAACAAGCTGAAGGACAAGATAATTCTTGTCGAAAAAATCTCAGTTTACAATATTTTTGGTTACTATCCTGGCAAGATCTACTCAGGGTAGGATATTATCTTGATTACACTACCTATGCCCTTGCAAGTGGCATTATGAGCCCTTTGAACTTAGATGTTAATGGAAAACACCATCTTCTTAGGTTTAGAGAGCTACCTTTAGCACATGAAGCCATTCAATCTGAATTTGACAATCCACTTCAGTAACAAGAGAGGCAACATGCGGAAGATGAAAAGGGTAGAGGTGCAAGGTAGTCGTGTTGATGAGGTTTCAAAAGATGACTATACGATGCTTGAGTTCTACATCTTGAATGCTAGTTTGACTTCTAATGTCACCACTTTTTTCTTACATTGCAACCTTTGTAGCATACGTCAATATAACCATTGGAAAACTTCTTTGAGGGTGTTTTTTTTCTGTGTCCCTCCAAAATGTTGTGTATGTCGTAAAAATGCATTTCATGCTGTGTAATGAGACTTCTCCATTCCTAGGGTGAACCAAATTGTAGGGCATCCATATTTTTTAACAAAATGTGAAAGATGGTTGTAGATAATATGCTGCATTTGGAATAAACAAGAAGTCACATTGTGTTGTTAAGAGAATATAAGGAACTGTCTGTAAGAAAAGAATGAAATTTTATTACCATGTAATGTGTTATGTAGCAGGTTGTCCAAGATTCTTTCATTGATTTTCCAAAAGTCTTTAGTTCCTCCTCCAATGCACATTGATCATTCTTGGTCCAAGTCTGTTTGTTAAAAATTATGAAAAGCTTGTCTAAGGATTTCCATACTTCTATTTTAACAATTTGTGCAATTTTGCCTACTTCATGATCTTTAATAGCATTGTGTACATGCCTTCAAATGCCATATTGCACTCTTGAAACATTGCGTGATTATCTGCTTGGTTTTCTTTTGCCCTGTAGCTCTGATAAAAACCTTCTAGCCTTCACTCCAATAGATGGTTGATGGGCACTTCTGTACCTATTTTTGATTTTTTTAGATCTGTTGTGATATGAACGTCTCCTCCATGGAGACCAATGTCTGACAATATTTTCTCGATTGCTTGAAATGCCTCCTTCTAACACGTCTTAGGACGAAGCTTCCATGCAAAAACAATGTACAAAAAAACTAGCATCTCAATGATTTGACATAAAGCGAGTAATGTGCATATGTGTACATGAAACAAAGGGATATCAAGAACCTTATCTCTATTAACTGCTTTGCTCCACCATTTGGGATCCATGACATATGTTGGCTCCTTGCAGTAAAGGCATGGAGATTTTGAATTATCTCCTTTGCTTATGTTGAACATACACTTGAGGGCCTTGAGGTGGCCTGCCATATGCCAATCAACTTGGAAATCACCTTTTCCCTCAACATGTAGATACCCTCCTTGAAGTTGATCTTTAATAATTGCAGTATTTCTATGCATTGGAATACCCAATCAAGAGTTTGGAGGTCCTCTGTCTTAACCTGCCATTGAAAATACAATTGAAGATTCAGACATTAATAAATATATTATACTTCTTAAAAAACCACTTTTAATCCAAGTGTGTGCTTACTTCAAATGCGCCTAGCCACCAAATGTGCTTTTTTGATTGCACACTGAAGTGTTTTGCATCTATTGTTGCAATAGAAGGATTAAGATCTCCATTCATTAGACTGATGGTCACTCATTCAATATTTTTCTTCTTGAAAAATTCACATTCATCTAGCTTTATAACAAATTTCAGAAGCCCCTGGCACTCTTCAAATGTCATACCATAAAACTCAATCATTCTCCTTTGCACGTGTTGAAGATCGACAAAAATGTTGTTAAAAGAGTTATATACAAAGGTCCCCTTGTCACTTTCGTACACTCCTTCAATTTGCATACAATTTCCAATATAATCATCTATTTGTTGGTTAAGTTAGGCCTCTTAACTTCTACAGTTCCGCAGGCTTCGACAAGAGCACACATTTTATCCTTTGATCTTTCAAGGTTGTTGATATTGCATTGAAAATGGAATTGTAACCTTTCCTACTCACTCTTCTCATCGAGTGCCCCTTGGATTACATTCACATCAACTTTGTTTGTATCTATAAATTGTTACACAACATTTCGTTTGATTGTTTTATATTTTTTCTCTGCTACCATACTTTTTGCAATTTTAGTTTGATAGTAAACCTTTCATTTATTTTGCTGGAGGGGCATTAGGATCAACATTTTCTTTCTAAGGCTCAAGAATTTTTCTACAACAAGCACAAACAAAAGAGTTTTTCAAGCTCAATTGCTATTATCATCGAGTAATCATTGTCTTTGTGTTGCATTCAAAATCACAAAAGCCGCAAGAAGACTTACCTTGCTTCCTGCACTCTACGCTTGCATCCTCCACTACTAGCTTTCAAATTTGTAAGGTTATAAATTTTTCTATTTCTAAGTCTATCTCTTAGGTGTGGATTTTCTTCTGGCTTTCCACAACATCTTCTTTGTCATCATGTGTTCTTCAGTTTCTTTCTATAGCTGCTCATGTTGTAAGCCTTCTATCCTCATGTTCTCTCTTTGCATTGCAACTACTTGTATGGACTTACCGCGATAGATCCATGTTAATTTTTCACGGGGATGTTAATAAATTTTTAAAGCAAAGATTCTTAAAGTTTAGTTATGAGTTTATGACCATGGAATCTTGCGACTTAAGTCAACGACTTAAGTCAACAATAATAAGTCCATATTTGCCGTGATAAGCCCATGTTTATCTTTCATGCGGAGGTCTAAAAATTTGAGAAATAAAGATTCCTAAACATTAATAATGGGATTCTGACACAAAAATCTATTGCCGGCATGAGTCAAGACTAGGCGAAACCCACCTTAAGGAGAGAATATGATAGGAGCATTTGATGCCAATTCATTTTTACAAGTTTTGGAGAAAATAAAAATTAGAAATAGTGAATTTATTACAGGGCCCCAAAATGAGTTCCCTTTTTTCCTAATGTATGCAATGTAAACAAGACTATGGTCAGTCTTGTATGCTTGTTCCAACATAACCGTTGATAATCGGTGCATTTGTCCAAACATGATCAATTTGAGATCCGTAGATTGTCATTGGGTCTTTGTTTACTAAGTGCAAATAATGTTGTCCCATGAGATTTTCTAGTTGTATTCACTTTTGAGAATGTTCAAGCATGTTAATCTTGAATAACTAGATGGTTTTGTAAGCAATACTTGTGCTAGGTGCTCTAATAACTGTGAAAATGACATGTCTCAGTTCAATATATTAAAATAATAAACATTGATTGCCTTGAATTTGGTTGGAAATGTGTTGTGATCATTTCAAGTCTAAGGGATGTTTTATGTGAGAATAAAGAAAGTTTACGCTTGTATAGGAGCAATGTGGCAATTCCTTGAAATGTTGTGATTATTAAAAATTTCTGTTTGTATATATATTCTACTGGATGTGCAAATCTAGTTTCAGTGAGGTAGAGTAAGATAAATGCTCGGAGATTATAATATGTATTTAAATCACTTGAATGGAATTGCAACGACCGTGTGTTTACTCCAACTTTCAAGACACGGCACGTCGAATTGCCAAGCTATAGTTGTAAGGAGTCTTTGCATTTCTATAACAATGGCCAAGTCTACATGGAAGCAAATATTGCTTAAGGTTTCAGGAGGTAAGGATTTTCTTTGGCATGTGCTCTTGAAAGTGTCATGTATGTGATGCCATGTTGTGGTCTACTTGTGGGGTCAAAACATAATGTTTCCAATGTTGAACCTTGTGCATGATGCACTATTCTTGCTAATGCTAGATGGATTGGACATTGTGTTCGTGTGACAATATGGTTTATATTATTTCCTATTTGGATTTCTTTTGTGAATGGAAGTATTGTAATTGAATGTTGCTCAATATGGTCCTTGTATAAGTACTTGGTCTGTTGTCGCATTTGTGTTCTAACGTTAGGGTTTGAGAATTGTATCCAGACAATTGCAAGTGAATTAGAATTTGTCATACCTTTAAATTGGCCATTGGCTCCAATTACAAGACCATCGGATATGTTGTAGTTTCTAGCACATATATCAATAACCATGCCTATTTTTAGTCTTATTTCTATGTGGAGCTTAATAGTTTTGTTAGGATCATTTAAGAGGGACGATGAATCAGGACACTCATTGTTTTTTTTATCTATAGCTGAAAAAATGTAAACATCACTATCTAAATGTTGGTATATGTACTCGTTGTGTGTACATACTAGTTTGTTTGTATAGAATATGTGAGGAAATGTTAAGTCTAATGACACTTTGCGGTAGCATATAGAGTTGATTGCATTGATGACTTCTAGCTGTTGTGCTGTGTATTTGTTCTTCTGAACTTATTTAGGATGCTAGTGAAAAAGCAATTGCCTTAACTTATAATGGTGTTGAGTTGGTTTCCAAAAAAATTGTTTTAAAGGGTCTTGCTCTTGGAATACCTATCATTTGTCATGTACAGGAAGCAATTAGTATAGGTCACCTATTATTATGGCATCCAAGCCACTGAATTGTAATTTATGAACATGTTTGATGGCACAGAGTCTTCTATCGATAAAGTTAAACATTCTCTTGCCAATTAGGGATATTTCATCTAAGATTTTTGTTTAAACTTCCATGTATTCCTTTGTGAGTTTGTCTAATTTTTCAATGGTAAACTCAGGCATGTGTTTGCAATTTACTGTTATACTTAATCTTGAATGTATATTTTCACCATTTATGTTGTATGCAGCTCTAGCTGTGTATGCCATTATCAATATTTTAGTCTTTAATGTATCTAAATTGGGGTCTTTATTATACCAACACAGTAATTCTCGATTGAGATCATGTATGATAAATTTTTTACCAATTCGAGCTCCTCCTATTAGGAATATGTAGATGGGCTTGTTAGAGCTGTTCTTTTCTTTCCACATAATGTCATCAAAGATATATCATTGCTCTAGGCTTAGTAGTTGTATTTGTGACCAATGTTCTTCTTATGGTATTAGCTCTTCTATAGGATGTAGAAATTGAAAGGAAGTAGGAGCTTCTTTTCTATATTTGCATGGAGTTTGAGGCTCATTGTTTGCTTGGGTGTAGCCATTTTTTGTGAGGTTCAGGGACTTTTCTGTATATAGGTATCCTACATGACACATAACTTATGCATTGCTCAACGAAATTTGGCAAACTTTGTCTTCAAGTTGTAGTACACATTCCAAACTTGAACATAAAAGCAAAAAATTATGGAATAAGGATTTGGAACAAGACCATTAAAGCATTACAAGTGCTATGTTGCATCTGAAGCATGCATCCTGAAGACTATAGGATATAGTAATTTATTCAAAAACATTAAACTTTAATTCTATACATACATGCAACCAAGTAATCATTCAAAAGTACACTACGTGAGCTTCTCCTCAACCCAAGGACACATCTAAATGAGAACATTAGGCATGGGTTAACAGGACTCCAATGTTGTGCTAAAGAGATGCATACCCATTTGAGCGCACGCTCCATAACTTTTTTTTAATTTATTGAAAACCAAAACAGATTGAAAATTTGGAATCCAAACTATTAGGACTATTGCATGATGGTCTTAAAACATTGATAGTTGTTGGTATTGGTATCTAGATTCACCCCAAAATGGAAGAAGTTGAAAAAGTGCAATTTGTGCATGTGAAAACATATTTTAATAAATCCAACCCTATTTACAATTTTGAATTGTTTATTTTTCCATGCACTTGCTTCATATATGGCTCATAAGCATGCCAAAGGTCATTGCATTTAATAATACACAACATCAAACCCAATCGCGTTTCCTTTGGCCTATTTGTGTTTTGAAGCATTTTAGGCCACATTGCACTTTGTTTGGGATATCCAATTCTGTTGACGTGTATCGTCGGAGAGGGGAAAACCGGTAGCTAAAATTTTTCTTCTCTTGTGAATTTTAAATTTTCACACCTCCCGCCTATCAAATCTTGGAAGATTAAGTACTTGCAACCTGCCCTCGCCCTGCAAACGTCCTACAACCCGCACACACCTCGACGTGACCTTGCACAGACTTTGATTTGCCATTGTATTCTTTCAGGTAAGTTGTCTTATATTATTTGCTTGCCTCACAAGCTAGCTTCTCTCTTTTTTGGTTTGGCATTGTCGTCTTTCACTAATCGTGACCATGGCAACATGCAGCTCGCCATGGCTTGAAAGAGAAGCAAACAGAGGCTGCGAAATACAAAAGTTGAAAAGCTTGGTCAGGGCAGAAGGAACAAAAGACTCCTTATAGAGCAGTAGCAGCAAGAAGCAGTTGTAGATGCACGCATTCCATCATTGCCATCAGAGCGAAGAAAATGAGCTGTGATGTCACGATTGGTGGTAGCATTCAAGGAAGCAACATCAGGCCATTCAAGTAAATACCAATCTCGAGTCTTCAGAAGATTTAGCCTACACACGAATGTTCATAGAGTGACAACCCTACCAACACCTCGTATTTTCGTGCCAAACCTCACCACTATTACAATGACTTCTGCACTTAGGTTGTCTCTCCTTTTCTTGCATTCTGTTGAAGCCCATAGGCCACTCGGATTGGGATGATCAGACATTGCTTCCACTCTTTGTGCATCTCTTGAGAGTTTCTCTAAATTTGTAGAAAGCAGATGGGATGCAAGATGTTTGACGAGCAGATCATACACATGCTTGATACAACGCAGGTCAGTGCCTACACCTGAATGTTCATAGAGTGACAACCCTACCAACACCTTGTATTTTCGTGCCAAACGTCACCACTATTACAATGACTTCTGCACTTAGGCTATCTCTCCTTTTCTTGCATTCTGTTGAAGCCCATAGGCTACTCGGATCGGGATGATCAGATATTGCTTCCACTCTTCGTGCATCTCTTAACAGTTTCTCCAAATTTGTAGAAAGCAGACGGGATGCAAGATGTTTGATGAGCACATCATACACGTGCTTAATACAACGCAAGTCAGTGATTGACTAAACCATCCCGATGGTTGTTTGTGATTAAGCTTTGGGATAGTTTACTTGTTTCGTTTCTTGATACAACGCAAGTGAGTGGTTACTTAAACCAGCGCAGTGGTTGTTTGTGATTGAGCTTTGGGATAGTTTACTAGGCTGGCCTGGACTTAATGTGATTGTACGAAACTAGCCTGGTGGTTGGAATATCATGCAACCATGTGGTTGGTTCAACTCAAACACCAAAACCAGGCTAGCTTGGACTTAATGTGATTGTCCTAAACTAGATCGATGGTTGAAACATCATGCAATCGTGGTTGGGTCAGCTCAAACACCAATTATGTGATTGTCCTAAACCAGTGTGGTTGAACAGAAAGTAAGAGCAATATATTGTGCAACAAGACAACAATATATTGTTATTTTACTAAACGAACCCGATGATTGGAATGTCATGCAACCGTGGTGGCTGGTTCAGCTCAAACACCAGTGTGGTTGAATAGACATTAGTTGTTGACCAACTCGATGGTTGAAATTACTATGTTTCTTAGTACTTAAATTACTTAAATTTAATTTGCACATACTGTATTTTGTTTTTGCATATACTGTATTTTGTTTTGTTTTCCTTGTATTACAAAAAGGGGACCTGCATGTTGGGTCAGCAAACGGATTGTATCTTAATTTTATGGATCAGATTCCTAACATTTCAATTGGGTAGACGAGCTTTGAGCATTGGAAGCCCTGGTACATCAGGAAACTCAAAGACAAGCATGTTTATTGTTGCCAATTTGCCAAACACACATAGGCTTTGACCTGTGTAAGCAAGCTGTGAATGACTTGAGATGTAGTCATATTGGAGCATTGCTCCATGGGGATCGATGCCCATGTCTCCGCAATGAATGTGTAGTCTATAGGCCACTTGGATCCTCATCATGTGTCATAAGAAAGGCCACCTGGATCCTCATCATATGTCCCAAAAAACCACCGCGCTTGTTTTTGTAAATCCCAAATGATAGATTAACCCCACGCTTGTTTTTAGTATATGCCAAACAACCCACCGTGCTTGTTTTTAGTTACGTAATGGGACGTCATGGTATCCAATTGCATTTTCCTTGGTTGCACACAAGGAAAATAGCTCCCACAAATAGGCTCGTTCTCTTTAACTATTATCAAATTTCAACCATCGAGCTGGTGAAATATTAGAAAATGCTTTTGTTTATGGCATCCCCTTTGGGCTAGTTCTCTTTAACGATTGTCAAATTTCAACCACCGAGCTGTGACCACAAATCCACGAGTGATCACAAATCCTAAATGAATGAATTACATGTCATTGATCTTGTAATAATAGACACAAACCACTACGCTAGTGGCAATTAATATCCTAGTGTGCAAACAACCACTACATTGGCGAACACTTATCCTGCACTACCACCTTGCTATCCTAAAACGGATCTATGTTCCTCCTCCAAGTGATCAATCTCATCTACGACAATCTTGTGTTGTTAAGGGACCCCTTGCGAAATGGCTTCATCGAGTAGCAAGAAAAATGTCATTGCCTCTATGGCTTTCCATCTCTGTTCCTCCAACACCTATAGAGTTTTAAAACTAGTTTGCTCTCTTGCTCCAAGCTGTAATTGTTCACGTATTCTAATCTGTCAAATCAAGCCGTCTTGACATGCTCAATGATGTAATCTAGTGAGATCTTTGCCATCTTTGACCATGTACTAATAGATTCCCCCCACATTACATTGATGAATATGACAGGTTAGTTGTATGATAGTTAAGGCTAGAGGAGGTAGGCACTGGCAACAAAATGCATTTTTGTTGGTTTAGGATTAAGTCTAACCCCCACAAAATATAACCTTTAGTAAATCCCAAACAACCACCGCGCTTGTTTCAGTAAATCCCAAACAAGGGAAAATGTAAATCCCAAATAGTATACTAGTCCCAAATAACCACCGAGCTTGTTTTACTGACAATGATTATCCATGAGGGACCATCTAATTCGTAGGTTCAGATTAGCATTCAGTCGGAATCAGACTAGTAATTACAATGATTGTGCTTGAGGGACCATCTAATTCATAGGCTCAGATTAGCATTGAGCAGCAAGAATTAGACTATAATAAGAATGGATTTGCATGGGGGACCATCTAGTTCACAAGCTTAGATTAGCATTCAGTCGATTTATCTAGCTGTAATAACAATAGTTTAGAATGAGAACTATTGTTATTACAGCCTATTGAACCCACTCAATGCTAATCTAATGTATTGCTTTGATCTTGCCTTTCTTCAATTCACTATAATAACAATGACTTTGCATGAGGAGTTCACAGGCCCAAATTAGCATGGAGTCAGAATCAGACTATAATAATAATGACTTTTCATGACATACCATCTAATTCGCACACTCAGATTAGCATTAAGCTGGAGATAGATTATACGAACATATTAGACTGTTAGACTTTTCTGATGATCGAGAAACCATCTAATTGCACGTCATGGCTAGATGATGATGTATATGACCGCTTGTGCTAGGCTGAGCTTCCAGCAAAGCTAGGTGTATGTGCCACCACTCCTCCCCCGTCATCCCATTGAATTATTAATTATAATCTTGGCTCCGATGATCGAGAAATTCTCCCATGGCGACCATCTAATCACTCGTCATGGCTAGACAATGATGTAAATGACTACGTAGGCTAGGCTAGGCTACCAACAAGCTAGGTGCATGTGCCATCGCTCCTCACCCCTCATCCTCATGCTTTGAGGATGCTATGTCTAGGAATGACAAGCATAAGTGGGAGAAGGCTATACAATCAGAGATGGATTCTTTGATTATCATGATCTTGGCTACGATGATCAATAAATTATAACATGGTAACCATCTAATCGCACATCATGGCTAGATGATGATGTAGATGACTGCCTATGCTAGGCTCGGTTAGCAGCAAAATGGATTGTGTGCTCTTAGCAGGGACAGGCACCTAGAGTCGCACAAACTGACATAAGAAACGAAAGGGAAAAGAGTGGGAGGGCAGCAAGTCTAGCTATATAAAGGCCTTATGGGCTAAGAAACAATTCACCGAACCCAAGAAAATTTCTCTCCTATCCCCTTCCACGCTCTCTTCAAGCCTCCTTCTACCCCTATGATGAATCTTCTACTACAACCTCGATGCCCCTTCATAATGCTGCCCAAGTCATGGGATCCATTATTTGCCTTGGATCTCCATCTTGCAACACTCCACCAGCCATAGCCATGACCAAGGGAGTTGTAGGATGGGGAGCCAAGGGAAACGGGTCGTCCTTGTTCCGTCAGGCACTGGTAGAGAACTCGACTTGGTGATGAGACTCTAGTAATTGAGCAAAACATTTGGCACTGGGAAGGACAACTCAACTTGGTGATAAGTTGTAACACACTGAGAGCATGCGTCAATGTGCTGGAGCTCACTACCAGATTGAGTTTCTTGTCCACTATCGAATGTTGTGCTCGATTGAGCTCACCAGCCAAGTTGAGTTCTCTGTGCCAATGCCTTGAAAGAAGTTGCTATGACGAAGGCAATTCCTTGAAAGACTTGAAAGAAAAACCTCATGACCAATCATGTTGCAAGATGGGGAGCTAAGGGAAACGGGTCGTCGTCGTTCTGTCAGGCACTTGGAGAGAACTCAACTTGGTGATGAGCCTCTCATAATTGAGCACAACCTTCGACACTTAGGAAGGAACTCAACTTGTTGACCAGCTCTAACACATTGAGAGCATGCGTCAGTGTGCTGGAGCTTACCACCATATTGAGTTCCCTGTCCGCTGTCGAATGTTGTGCTTGATTGAGCTCACCTCCAAGTTCAGTTCCCTCTTCCAATGCCTTTAAAGAAGTTGCTACTATGAAAAAGGGTATTTCAATTACGAGGTGCTTGTATTCTCCCCTCCGTATGACGAGTTCCGGGTCAAAATTGTAAGAAAGTCCTACCTACAATAGCACTACGAGGTGCTCATATTGTCCCTTGCATACAAGGCACTAGGTCAAAAGTGTAAGAAAGTGCTAACAAGAGCAAAAAGTGACACCTAGTCCTGTCATAGTGGTGGTGTTGGCAAGTGCTAAAAGTGTTCAAAGCAGTGTCACAAAGACAAAGTGCTAGCATCTTTGTATGTAATCTGTTTTGTTAAATGTTTGCTTTGGATGTAATTTATTTTGTTTCAATTTTGATGTAATACTATTATCGCAAAAACTATCAAATGTAATTTCTTTTGTTTCAATTTCAATATAGTACCATTGTCGCCAAAACTATTATTGATGTTACTTCAGTAGTGAAAGTGGCTCTAAAGAAGAACAAATGGCATACTTTTGCCCTCGTTTACATTTTACTGCAACCATAGGGATCATTGCACAAGAAATTGTTGAAAAATTGTTATTACTGTAGTGAAAATGGTTCCAATAACGAACGTGGTGGTTTAGAACTATAATAACTCCAATAATCATCGTGGTGGTTTAGAACTATAATAACTCCAATAACCAGCGCGGTGGTTGCAAGGAAACTATACTAAATTGCAAATGTCTACATTTTCCTTAGCTTGGAACTAAAATAGCTCCAAGAACGTGTGTGGTGGTTGAGAAATTGGTGCACAAGGAGTAATACGACTAAAATATCTCCAAAATAACACTATTTTCCTTGGTTTAGAACTAAAATAGCTCCAACATCCAGTGCGGTGGTTGCAGATATGGACCTTGAGGGGTCCCCATTAGAGATTGACATGCCACGGTGGTCTTCATGCCAACGGGGTAGTCTCTCCATGCCAACATCATTGCTTGAACCAACACGGTGGTCAACGCAGCAAAAGATTATGTTGTGCAGTGATAGATGGTGAAGCTACGCAATGACACGTGGCAAGGCAAAAGTTTAGTGTAGCGCTATTAGATTATCTCTCGTTTGGAAAGAAAATTTTAGAGAAATGCCACCAAAAACTTAATCAAGCCCACATCACACACTGTATCGACATATGGTCCAAGACCACCAAATAGAGTGGCCCTGGTGTAACTAAATTGTGTCTAAGTTCTATTATTAGATTGAGGCACCCCTAGGCCCCCTACATATGTTGCACTCCCACACACATAAATGCATGTACGCGTAGATGTGTACGATATAGAGGAAAGGACCAAACAAGGCAAGAAAGGATGGTTTGGCATGGCTTATTGATGACTTTGCACTTGTGTGATATGGACTATAAAAGAAACTAACCCATGGGGTTATCCACATGGTGCTCACATGGTGTAGGTCTAAATGTATGTAATATAACACGTGTTTTAGTCCAAGGACTCCACAAAATTATACACAAGGGATATTTTAATTCACAAAATGATAAAATCCAAATTTTTATGAAGAAGGAATGTAGGAGCTTGCATGTAAGTACCCCTGTTGGATGCAAGGTTTTCCACTAGTACACCCTAGGAGGGTTATCACACTAGTATATGTTTTTTATTCCACTTTTTAAATCAAGGTCAAAAATTGATGGCCAATCTCTAAGTGCCAGCCAATCCTACTCCAAGTACCAATCTCTAAGTTTGAGGGCTAATCTCCAAGTGCCAATGCTACTTCAAGCTCAACATTAAAATTGTCAGCCCCTCAACCACCCCCACACCCCCCTCCATGCCCCCCACCTCCACATCCAGCACCCCCACCTCCACACACCCCACCTCCGCATGCTCCTCCACAACCACCTCCACCTCCACATCCTCCTCCATAACCATCACCTCTGTTTATAACACCTCCCATTATATTAGATAATGCATCATCTAGTTGGACTTTATCCAAAGTGAACCACTCTCTCATAGCTCCTATGTCACTATATGATGCATTTGGAAAGACGTCTTTTTGCTTGTACCACACCGTGTTGTTGATCACAATAGCACCTTTGCCATGACAAAAACATCACATTGTTAAGGTTATCAATAGAAATATGAGTTACTTAGAATGATGATTTGTCAATGATTTAGAAATGACTGCAAGGATTTAGCTTCTCTCTTATCCCATTCTGCATCCTTCTTTTTTATGGAAGTTGGATGTTTGTTGCTGACGAGAGGAGGGGAACAATCAACTCCCTTCATGTCCGAAATCGATAGCCCAATGATTGTGGTCAATAGAATGATTAGCACATTGCTTTCATCAGGTGTAATCTAAAACCAAATGATGCATATCGTTAGAATGCATCTTAATTGTAATCAAGGTAAGTAATAAATCCAGTTTGTTTTGCTTTCGTTTTTCTTTTGGTAATAAGGAAAAAGGAAATCTGAAAAACCACATAGATCACTTTTGTATTAACCTAGCTCATAAAGTTTATTAGTGAACTGGCACTCAAAACTTAACACTCAACACATAACACACTCAATCAAATGTGAATAAAGGAGGTTGACCCTTGGTGAACCATACATTTAGGTAATTCTTCTTTTGTGAGAGTAGGGTCCAAATCAGACCTACTTAAGCTTTTATGGCTAGCCTCATCTCTATCTCTATCTCCATATAATATATTAAGGAGAAGTTTACCGAAGCTGGTGACATGGCAAGAGGATGGTGGTGCGGGGAGAGATTGGAGGTTTGGGGGGAGGAAAGAGAGAGATTGGAGGTTCAGGAAGAGAGATGTGGTGAATGTGCATGCAAAGCACGGGTACATCACTAGTTTTGAGAAATCCTCATGCCCAAGTTCACTAGGCCCAAAACAAAGAAAACAACTCCTCCATTGTCACCTTGCACAACCTCTATGTTGGACTTTAGTTGCCAACCACTTGCGATACAAGTCCTATATTATCACCGTGCATGTCTACATTGAACTCTAGTTGCCAACCATTCGCTAATCCAAATGGACTCTACATTGCAAATAAAGCAAGTCCATTTGCCATCCATTGGTGCAAATTTCATTTTATTCTATGAACCCTTGCGAAGAACTGCTCGCTCAACTTTACTCTTAGGTGGTTGCTTCAGAATCACCGAAACATGCCTCAAGTTGTCGTCACCCATGTACAAAGGTGAATGGAGGACACTAATCACATCCGACGACGAAGAAAATATCTAAAATGAGTTGACCAACACGTCTCGAAATTGCATTCGAGTATTATATCCAATCTCATCATAGCTCTAGTCTCTCCGCTCTTCACGATTACATCAACTATGGCGCGCACACATATCTAAATGAGTTGATCAGCACTTCTCGAAATCGCATTCGAGCATAGACGTTAATCTCAATATAGCTCTTTATCTCTTTAGGGCCGAGGCTTATCTCAACTATGTATAGTAATCCCGTCCGGGGGCAAAGAAAATATCAAAATGAGTTGATCAACACATCTCGATTTTTTAAAATTTTTATATAAAAAAAATAGAACCCGTCGAGTTTATTCATAACCAAAAGAAAAAAGTACAAAATGGGCCAACTATTAAGGCTAAATGCCTATGGCCTACGCTGTAAACAGCTTGAACCCACCGTCTAGATAACTCTAGTCAACTCTTTCAACCACTCACCCACTACGAGGTCAAGTTTCAGAACCAAGGTGCGTGCATTGTTAGTGCTCCCCTTGTCACATTCATTACCATGGCATCTTTAATTCCTACTATGCAACGGTTGAAGGCGAACTTGTTTCTTACAGTCCAGACTGAGTAAATAACCTTTCCATGAATGTAAGGCTAGAAAGCGTTCAAAGTGGAGGTAAAGCCATATGAATCTCCCACCCATCTTAAAGCTAAGCATGAGCCCACAATTCCTAACTCTAGCTGCCACTTGCATCCATACGGATCTAGCTAATGGGCATCCCCAGAAGAGATGGTTAACTGTTTATGCTCCCGCTCCCGGACAGCGGGCAAAGGTGACTTATAGCCATGAACTTGGCCAACCATGCACAGACCGGCACTCACTGGTTGAGGAGCTTCCATATTAGGAAGCTGGCCTTCACTCTCCTGCATCCTCCCCACATATCTTGCAATGGGGCTTTCCACCAAGCCGCAGAGCGACGCAGGCCCCACTTCTTGTTCAGGGCCGCCAAGCATAGCTCGCCTTCCATCATACCATTGTAGATTTTCCTAAGAGTTAATTTTCTCAACTTTGTCCTTCTAAAGCGCCACTGTAGATCAAGGCCCTTGTTTGCAACGATAGAGTTCGAGGGCCAGGAGTCCGGGAACTGCTCCAGGATAACGCTTACCAGGGTTTCCTCCCTATCATTCAGGGCGAGCCTCACACTGATGTCTTCCAACGTCATCCAATCCCCCTTTCTTCCGTGTGAGATCTGAGCCCAGGTTTTTAAGCCTTTCAGAAAAGGGTGTGTCCCTGGGCTCGGTGGCGGCCCTCTGCGAAAGATGACGTGGTGTGGTAGACTTATAATTTTCAGAGGGAACTCTCAGAAGAGTCTTGACTCTTTCGTACCAGCTCAGGGAGCTCCAACTGCCTGCTCTGACCGAGCTGCCTTGCTCCATGAACCACTTGACCAGTTGAATCGATCCATGGTGTGTTCTCCGTAAACAGTCCGGGAATCCATTTCCCGACTAAGGATATGTTTTTCAGTCTGACATCCGGGAGCCCCAGGCCACCCAGCAGCTTAGGCAATTTCAAGGCATCCCACTGAATGTAATGCATATGTCTCTTACTCTCTTCCGACCACAGAAATGCGCGGAAAAGCTTCTCAACACTCGCCCAGTGACTCTTGCAGAAATTCCATATTGAAGCCAGATACGTGACGGACGCAGACAAGACGTGCTTCAGAAGCAGCAATCTAGCGTTCCAACCAAGGCTTAGCCCCCGCTCCAGGCTTTGAGCTTGGATCTAATCTTCTCTGCAAACCACAAGAATCTCTGCTTCGCTGAGATCCCAATTCCTATCGGGGCTCCTAAGTACCTTACCACCTCTCCACGTTGGATTCAAGTCACTGCCAGGTCTTGGCCGTCTGGATTAGTTCGGAGCCCAAAGCTTTTGTTCCACATCACTTGCATTAGAGCCTGCACACTCTGCTCGTCTTCTTGAGACAGCACATCTCGAAATTGAATTCCACCATATACGATCTCATGGCCTTCCGGCTGAGATCAGCTATGCAGATTAATCATATCCGGGTCCGGGGACCGGGAACAAAGAAAAGATCTACAATGAGTTCGATGATCAGCACTTCTCTAAATTTCGTTGGAGCTTATAGCACTAGGATCGAATGATGTCAATATAGCTCTCAGCTTCAGGAGCATAAACCTTGACATAGCATCATTTACCTGCAGATCCATTCAGGAGACCATGCAATGCATAATTGCTTGGCGGGTAGCCTACCTCCATTGCGGCAGATTTCCAGTTGAACAAAGCCGTGGCCTTAGCCTTGGGCGTGAGGCGGATGACGGTCACGAACCCCTCCTCTTGTTGCCCAGCAGCGCCCTTCACCGCATACTGCATCTGTCTTCCCGGCACAAGCTCAATCTGAAAAATAGCAGCAACTTCGTGGGTACTGCAGAAGAGCTATCAAACTGTAACGCAGATTAGCACTTAATTTACGCCCCATCAAGGATCTGCTGCAGTACCATCAAGCATCGTGGAGTCCATCTACTAAATTATAATTGTGCATACCGGATAACCGAAGTCTCCCTCCAGATTGAAGACAGGATGAATAGTCGTGGAGCGGGATAGTGTAAGAGTCCCCATGGAATCAAACAACGACCATTGCCTCATAGAAGACAAAACAACTTCGTCGCATCCTTCTCGCATCAGTTGTTTGGCTGATCCCACGACCTCCTCTGCGTAAGCCGGTCGATCCAATTAGGATTATATACACACAATGCACGAAACCAGCTTCTCTGCTCGTAATATTGCGATTGTGGGCTTAGTTTATGCTTCAAAGTTCAACCTGCGTACTCGTCGTCGGAGAGATTAATCATTCAACTCTCCCCGGGTTCATGGATCAGTGGACTTATTTAATCACTATCAATGTGCCATACCTGGTAGTTTGCCGGAATCTTTGTTGTTGTTGTCATACGACCATCCGCCCTTGTGAATTTTGATGGTCAACCTTCTCACATTCAGGAACCAGCTTCGGCTTCCGATGCTTAGATTCGAACGCTCCGCTCAAATATCTAAGATGGCACTACCCCTCATTAGCAGCAAGATGCTCAATCGTAGGCAATTACTCAATTGTGATGATATTTATGGACACCACTTTCTGTTCAGCATGTGTCGTGAGTTTACCTGGCCCGAACTACAAAACGTTCGGAGGCACTATGATCTAACACTGTCTTCGTTACCCAGCGGCCAGTTTGGTCTGTGCGTCCATGTCTTATCATGCAGCCGTTATCATCAGAAGCCTTGGTCCTGACCATACGCAATAGATGCGGCCCAGGCTCTGGAGGGACGACAGATACTGCTATGCGAAGGCCATGAGGTTCGTCCAGCCGTATCCTGGTGGCAGATCTCACTACTGATCCATAGTGCTCTCGTCTCCTTTTCCCATTCAGTCAATCCGTCTCCGCTCACACCGGCCGAGAGAACTGTCACTTTTTCAAAAGATGAGCTGTAGCAGTTGCAAACGGATTTGGAGCATGAGTGTTCCACGACTCTCTTCGCACACATTCATGGTTCCCACCCCTCCAGGTCACAAGCTAGAACACTGCAGGGCGCTGAGAGGTTGTCTCTTGAACTTAAATGCGGGGCACTTCTTCCAAATGCGGACCCGAACAAAGTATGATTTTCTGACTTTTACTGGCAAGTTTCTCGCGGATATGATGCCCAGATGCACCTACAGCCAAGGCAGCTTCGTAACTAGATTTTCCTGCCGTAGCAAGAAATAAGAAAAGGCTACGATTACGAGCAGAGCTAGAACATCGACTAAACCGACCGATGAGATCGAGGGTTGCCTGGCAATATGAAAGACTTGAACTCACCTGCAGCAATCTTCTTTGGATCATGTGAATTTCCTGTTGAAGTTGCAATTCTAGAAAGGATGGACTACCCTTGAAGCATATCTGGTCTGGAAGCAGATTGGGCAACCCCGATACGGTTTCCGGCGGTTCTCCTCTGTACATCGCACCAGCTTTCTCGTAATAGCTGTCGAATGAGATCTCCCACAGTTGGCGAGTCTCCTTGAAGCTGCAATCCAGCTTCTTGCCTCGAGTCCTATCCGAATCTGTATCGTCATGGTTCAGGATTCTCCCCAAGAGATCCGTTGTATCCTGCCGGTAAGCGACGGGGCTAAGCTGATGAGCATGCCAGATCAAATCGATGTCGTAAGTGGGAACAAGGAAAGGCGGAGTGTCTTGGTCCTTGAATTTTCTCGTTAAGTATAAGAATCCTTTGTATCGTTGTTCCGCTACCGTCAGGAAACGGTCGTCCGATACGTAAGGTTGTGAGACCTAAACCCAGTTAGGAAACAACAAAATTTCACCACAAATTTCACGAATTGCTGATACTTAGATGTTGCTAATCGTGTCGTGTCACAGGCTCGAAGGTGCCACAGTGATGATGAGATAGAAATCACCTGGTAGTAGAACGAACTCTGTCTGCTAATTGCTTCGACCAGGTTGTAGCGTATTCTTCCCCGACTTGATGTGGATCCTTTTGCTCTGTCTTCGATGGAGGACAATATTATCTGATCCAGCTGGAATGGCTCATCCGGATATATCTTCTTCCATATATAAGCTGTGCCACCCAAGCCCAGCTCTTCCACGCTTGGATCAATGAAAGGCGCATCAAGCACCTTCCCAAAAATTTCTTCACAGTCTTTGGCATATTGAACCTGTAGGTCACAGAGAGGTCACAGACGACTATAACGCTGTCCACGGTCCTTGACATTGGCTGCTAAAGAATCGCGAAAGCAAGGCATCCTGCAAATAAAGATTGCTTCCACAAAGTTTCCAGAAGAGTGCTGATAAAGAGGGGGTTCAAACGGTGACAGATCCAAATCCATTCACAGTCCAGAGGCGGCACCAATGGAATACCGGGAGCTCCATAGCCGTCTTTCTAGCGGCAGCCAGCAATTTTCGTACCTGAAACTGCAAGCGATTGGGATTTGTAATTTTGGACGAGGATGGTGATGCAAATGAGAGGCGAGAGAAGCAGAATGCGATGATTTGCAATTGCTGCAGCAAATTAGATGGAGGACCTTGTGGGGTGGACTATCTCGATGGATGGATGATGCGGATGAGTTGAGAGAACATAATCAAACAAAGATTAACGTTGACGATAATCAAACAAGATTCACGTAGACCTGGAATATTCGCGCAGATTCTATATCATGTATGTAATTTCGCCCTTCCTTCCTCTTCACTCTAGCTCACTACAAGTTTTAGACAAAGTCCAATGTTTTAAAAATATGTATGAAAAACGTCTTTCATACATCAAGTTAGCAATATTTTATTTAATTGCTATATGCGAACTTATATTTATACATAATAATATAACTCTATATATTTTAGATTTTAACATATTCATATTGAGAATTCCACTTAATATATAATAAAAGTTTCAAATATATTAAATTTAACAAACATTAGGATATGGAAAATATTTAATACAAAATTAGTACGTATGAAGTTTTCATTAATTCAATATCAAATTAGCAAGCTAGAAATCTTTTTAAAGTGTGAAAAAAAAGGTGATTCATATATGTAGAGTTTTCATATATTCCAAATTCAACATCATATTATATTATATTTTTACAAAGTATGGAATAGTCAAGCATTTATACATGCAAAACTTTCACATATCTCAAATATTGCACCACATTACCATGTAAGAATCTTTTACACCGTAATAAAAACTTTTCATATATCCCAAACTCAACATCATACTATATCTCTTATCTCTTCTCGTCTCGTCTCTTCTCTTCTCTTATCTCTTCTCTTTCTCTTATATATTCCTTAAGGTTGTAAATCCCAGACCTCCCACGTGGCATGAATTCGGAGGTCTGGGGGAACTATAGAGGTTCGAAGGAGGAGGAGGGAGGTTCGGGGAGAGAGGAGGAGCTCTAAGAGGATGAAGGATAAAGATGGAGAGCAAAAAAGCGCCACATGGCACAGGGCAGAGAGCAAAGGCGCGACGTGGTTGACATGGCACGAGAGGCAGTCATGAGGTGGCAGCCAGGTGGCGTGCAAGCAGACTTGAGGGGGAGCGGAGTAAATGGGCAAGGGGCAACGGACTAGATGAGAGTGACACATTACAGCCACGCATGAACTCTGAAAGTCTAAAGAACTGCCACGTTGCAGCCACATTTAATGGCTGTGCTGACCACACAGATTGGCTGAGCACGGGCACTAGGCGGACACGTGACGGCACGAACTCACTGTTCACTGCGGCCAGCGCTCACTGTTCACTGCGAACGCGTGACTGCGACGGTTGATTGCAGCGGGCCTGTTCACTGCGGGTGCTATAGGAGCCAATTTGACACGTGGCGCACGCGGAGAAGACCAGACAACATGCGCGCGATTAGGTGCGCCACGTGGGTAGGCAGGAGATGGCGTGGCGTCGCCTAATATTATTGATTATATAACAATAATATAATATAATATAATAAATTATAAAATTTTATATATATAATACAAATTTCAAATATAATATATATTTTTTACTTAAAATATCATATATATTATATTATATTATTATATGGTAACTATCCAACCACCTTCGCACTCGTATATATATATATATATACTTTAGAAGTACATAAATATAAATAAGAATATATACTTTTATATTTTTTATATCTATTTTAATATTATTTATTTACTTACTTATTTATAGGACAATTGTCCCACCATAGAGAGAGGGAGAAAGAATAAGGGATAAGAGGAAGGGAGGAGAAAGAAAGAGAGAGAGAGAGAGAGAGAGAGAGAGAGAGAAATGGGAGAGGAAGAGAGCAACACACACACACACACACACACACAGGCGGGGAGGGAGGGAGGCAGAGGGAGAGGGAGAGGGAGAGAGAGAGAGAGAGAGAGAGAGGGAGAGAGAGGGAGAGATAGAGAGAGAGGGGGGAAGATAAGAGAGAAAGAGAGAGAGGAGACAAAAGGAGGAGAGAGAGAGAGAGAGAGAGAGGAGACAGAAGGAGGAGAGAGAGAGAGAGAGAGAGAGGGAAAGAGGGAGGACGGGAGAGGGGGCAAGAGAGGGGGAGAGAGAGAGAGAGAGAGAGAGAGAGAGAGATGGCAAAGGAAGAGAGCAAGACACAGAGAGAGAGAGAGAGAAGAGAGAAGAGAGAGAGAAAGAGGGAGGAGAGAGAGAGAGAGAGAGAGAGAGAGCAAGAGAGAGGGAGAGAGAGATAAGAAAGAGAGGGGACGATAAGAGAGAGAGCGGGAGAGAGGGAGAGAGAACGAGGAGAGATAAGAGAGAGAGAGAGAGAGACGGATGGAGGATAGAGAGTGAGAGGACAGAGACTGAGAGAGAGAGAGAGAGAGGGGGGGGGGGGGAGATAAGAGAGAGCGAGAGAGAGAGAGAGAGTACAAAGAGTGGCAGGACACAAAGACAAAGCGAGAGAGAGAGAGAGGGGGGGGCAGGGAGGAGATAAGAAAGAGAGAGAGAGAGGGAGAGAGAGAGAGAGAGAGAGAGAGAGGGGGGGGGGGGAGTGGAGCCCGATATATATATATATATATATACGAGAGACGATGCAAAGAGAGAGAGAGAGAGATAAGCGAGGAGGGGAGAGAGATGAGAGAGAGAGAGAGAGAACAGAGAGAGAGAGAGAGAGAGAGAGAGAGAGAGAGAGAGAGAGAGAGAGAGGGGGGGGGGGGAAGATAAGCGAGAGAGAGGGAGCAGAGAGAGGGGAGAGAGACACAAATACAAGCGAGGAGGGGAGACAGAGAGAGAGACATAGAGAGTCAGAGATAAGAGAAAGAGCAATAGATGAGAGAGCGTGAGACACACACACGCGCGCAAAGAGAGAGAGAGAGAGAGAGAGAGAGAGAGAGAGAGAGAGAGAGAGAGAGGATAGTAAGATATAATTTTTTATTATATTATGTTATATTATCAAATAAATAATATTAAGAGAGAGCGACACATAAGAGAAAGAGAGAGAGAGAGAGAGAGAGAGAGAAGAGAAAGAGCGATAGATGAGAGAGAGAGAGAGAAATAGACAGACAGACAGACAGAGACAGAGACAAAGAGTAGAGAGAGAGAGAGAATGCAAAATCCTCGTGGCCGTGGCTGCCAGAGGATAGAGAGGGGGGGGGGGGGAGAGAGAGAGAGAGAGAGAGAGAGAGAGAGAGAGAGAGAGAGAGAGAGGCAGGGAGGGAGAAGAGTGAGAGAGGGAGGAGAGAGAGGGATAGGGAGAGAGAGAGAGAGAGAGGGAGTAGATAGATAGATACATACATACACACACACACACACACAAACACACACACACACACACAAAAGAAAGAGAGGGGACGATAAGAGAGAGAGAGAGAGAAAGCAGAGATAGGCGAGAGGACATAGTGAGAGAGTAAGAGAGGGGAGAGTAGACAGACAGACAGATAGATAGAGAGAGACAAAAAGAGATCACATGAGAGAGAGAGAGAGGGGGGGAGAGAGAAAGAGAGGGGGGAGGAGAGTACAATAGAGAGAGAGAAACGGGGGGAGAGAGAGATAAAGAAAGAACATAGAGAGAGAGAGAGAGAGAAGGGGGGGGGGAGGGGGGGATAGAGAGAGGGAGGGAAGGCCTCTGGGGGGGGAGAGAGAGAGAGAGAGAGAGGGGGGGGGGCCAAGATAGGTAGAAAGAGGAGAGAGACAGAGAGAGTGAAATAGAGAGAGAGAGAGAGAGAGGACAGAGGGAGAGAGAGAGAGAGAGAGAGAGAGAGGGGGGGAAGGAGAGAGAGAGAGAGAGAGATAGAGAGAGAGAGAGAGAGAGAGGGAGAGAAGGGGGGAGAGAGAGAGAGAGAGACAGGGGAGAGGACAATGTTAGAGAGAGAGAGAGAGAGGGGGGGCAGGGGGAGAAATAGAGAGAAACAGAGAGAGGAAAGAGGGGGAGAGAGAGAGAGAGAGAGAGAGAGAGAGGGGGGGGCGGGGGGCAGGGGGAGAAATAGAGAGAAATAGAGAGAGGAAAGAGGGGGAGAGGGAGAGGGAGAGAGGGACACACACACACAGAGAAAAAGAGAGAGAGAGAAAGAGAGGGAGAGAGAGAGAGAGAGAGAGAGAGCAAAGTTAGAGAGAGAGCGAGAGAGAGAGACGGGGGAGAGGACAGAGTGAGAGAGTAAGAGAGGGGAGGGGGGAGAGAGAGAGAGATTGAGAGAGAGAGAGGACAGTGTTAGAGAGTAAGAGGGGAGAGAGGGGAGAGAGAGAGAGAGAGAGTGAGAGAGAGTGAGAAATTTAAATTTTTAAATATATTTTAAAGAAACTCTTTCTTTGTGTGTTTAGAAGTGTGTGTGTGTGTATTGAGATTTATAAATGAAACCTTGAATTTTATTAAAGGTAGTCTATGATCTCAACTTTAAGACCCAGCGGAGCAAGTCTCTAGCCCGTCGTAGACGGGTTAGGTTACTCGTCTTTACAAAGTACAAAAGAGTCAAACATTCATAAATGTAAATTTTTCACATATATCAAATATAGCACCACACTACCATGTAAGAAGTTTTTACAAGGTTATAAAAACCTAGCATTCTCAGATATTAAAAACCTAGCATTCTAACCTCTGATTAAAAGGTTTTAAAACCCTAGCATTCTCACATATTAAAATGTGTAGTACTCTTTACAAATTACAAAACATCCAAGTATCCACACATATGAAAATTTCACACATACTAAATGAAAAGGGTTTTACACCATTAGATACATATCATTCACACATACCTAAAAACATGAGGTCAAGAAATATTTATGAAATACAAAATAGCCAAGCATTCAAACATGTAACAATTTCCACACATATTAAAAAGCATCACATTAACATGTAAGAAATGTATACAAGGTATATAGTTCACACATACTAGAAAAACAAATAAAGACGCATTTTGAAGCATTTACACATGTGAAAATTTAACATAAATAATATAACTGCACATTACCATGTAAGAAATTTTTACAGTGTACAAAATCCTAACATTCACACACTTAAAAACATCAGGTTATAGAACAAAAGTGTTAAATTTAGTTGTATGTTAAAACATTGATTCTAATTATAGAGTTTTTTACTTATTAGACAATTTCATGTGTATGTAATAATAAAATCAGTTTTGAAATAGCATTTTTACACTTCAAATTTTAACACACTATCATTAATCCAAAATATATTCGAAATAAAACCTAAAATATCTTCAAAAGAGTTATTTTATACAATAGCAAAGAGTTCTAGTTTACTTGCATTTCACTAGTCTCAATATATTCAACTATTTTGTTATACTCTCAAATTCAACAAGGTCATATATTCTGTTTTCCTTCTCATCCTAACACCTAACATGTACACATTTGGAATGCAATTAGTGATTTAAAATTTTCACTAGATAAATATTACTTATATCATTAAAGTAGCAAACTAGAATTTTAGATATAAGCATTCCAAGTAGCAAACCAAAATTTTAGATATAAGCATTCCAGGTAGCAAACCAAAATTTTAGCTACAAGCATTTCAAGTAGTAAACCAAGATTTAAGTTACTTGTAAGCATTGCAACGTAAAAGTTCTTCCGAAACTACCAAGATCAAATGTTTTAATAGTATATCAACACATCCTCTCATGTGAAAGAAGAGTTATAGCATCTTGGGTTAGAATGAGATTCTCTTCTCTCTTGAAGTGGACCTTATTATTCTCTATTGCCCAATCAACCAAGACATCAAGCACATCCTTGTCATCTTGAAGAAGACGCAAGTCAACATGCAGCTTGTGTTTCTTCTTTATACTCTTCAAATAGCTCATGATATTGCTATACAAAATGTCAATATCATGTTCTCCCATCAGCTTCATGGCAATTGCTTCTTTGTCAATGATGTTAAGCTCTTTCACCTACAACAATTGTCACCAAAATTGAATAGTACGATAATAAATAATTTTATAGAAACAAAATGTTTAATGTTGTTTTAAAAAAGATAACAAAATTCACAAGATGAATATGTTGGAAAATGAAATCATATTGGATTACATGAATAAGCATTAGGGGAATTTTGGACTCAAAAAGGGCCTCATGAGGAGTGGATTAGCAAAATGGATTAAGAACTAATAAGGTCTATAAAGGGTCCCATCACCCCCATATGAGTCCAAAAAAGTACACCTTCCTAGGCTTTGGTGGTCCCAAAAAGTGCACCTCCCTCTCCCACTTGGAGGATCCCCACCATGTGCAAGAAGTCCACCCTCTTTATACCCCAAGGTGGTCCCCGTTGCTAAAAAGTATCTTGCGGGTACTACTCCCCCCAAAAATTTGAAATTTTTCAAAAGTGCCAAAAATGACCTCAAACCCTTCCAAACCTTCCCCCAAACCATGCATATGCACCCAAATCCCTTTCCAACCCTTGAATCCTTCTTCTACTCACCACAGTCACTTTCCAATGCCTCAATCCTTCTTCTTCTCACCTAATCACTTTCTAACCCTTGAATCCTTTTTCTTCTCACCATAATATTTTTCGTCACTTTTCTAACCCTCTTATGGCTCCATTGCAAGATGATTCTCCTACAATGTGGTGCTTGGTAGTTGATAGTGTAACAACAAAGCTATTTTGTAATCTATTTTTTTTTATTACTTTCACTCAGTAACTCAAATCTATTTTATCACATCTCTCATTGTTCCATTTCAATGTTACCAACAAGAAGTAGAAGTGTTTCCTGAGTTACAAGCGCATGTGACAAAATGTTTTTTTGGCAGGTTGCGGTCGAGCAAGCTATCAATCAAAGGGTGCAAGCTACATGGTGCATGAGCGCTACGTCTAGGGATTATGAACTACCTTCTCCATATAGCTTACTGGATAAACATTATTCAAATCTTTTCAAATATGTGGAAGTAATCTCGATTGGATTTCAAGGAACTTGAGCATGGATGGATAGAACATTGAGGCAATCAAAGGTAGAGGGAAGAATCTTCTTCAACGTGATGGAAGTGGTTATTCTTTAGCATTTACCACTATACCCATCAACATTTATCTATCTTGTATGTGTTCTTTTCCTTTAGAGGAAACCTAATATATTATAGTGTGTCCTTTTGTAGACACTATATTTTGGCTCCCCAATGGAGGTTGCATGAACTTGCCCTTTCTATGGTAATTGATATTATTTCATTCTAAAATAAATAAATGTTATCATTCTCATGAAATGCTTGGTGAAGAGGACTTTGTTGTGTCTTATGACATTACTTCTTGCCCCTAATTAGCCCCTTCCTAGTGATTAGCAAGTTTCTCTATAATGAACACCAGTACACCCCATTAGCCACGCATCTATACAAAAAATCAATTGAGCCAAGAAGTGTTTGGGGCACGGAGAGACATTCCCCCAAAATAAATTTTAAAAAAAATTGCCAGATGGCCCTAATTGTGAGCAGGCATGACTTTTGGCCAAACGAGGACCCCATCTAGCCAAAAGTAGCACCTGCTCACACCTAGGGCCATCTGGCCATTTTTTTTCAAATTTTTTTTTGGGAATGTCTCTCCATGCCCCAAATACTGGTCCCCAATAGTGTTTGGGGCATGGAGAGACATTCCCAAAAAAAAAAAAAAGGCCAGATGGCCCCAGGTGTGAGCAGACGAGCCAAAAGTCACATTTACTCACACCTGGGGCCATCTGGCCTTTTTTTTTTCTTGGAATGTCTCTCCATGCCCCAAATACTGGTCCCCATGCCTACATGCAGGTGCAATTGATTTGATCTAGCAAGTTCTCTCTTTTTTTCTTTTTTTCTTTTTATCACTGGGAAAAAATAGCCCTGTTTGGAGGCCCATATCTTCTAAATGGTGGAAGATATGAAAATAATTCATAGTATAACTTTTAACAGTCTTTTGATTCCCTACAAAATTTATCATCATCTCTTTCTGCCCAAACTCGCAATCTAAGGCTTCAAATTTGCATTTAGAATTGGGCACGCAAGTCCAAGCCAAGAAAACATTTGAGTGCCTTTTTTTACATCTTCAGGCCATTATTTGCCCATCTGAATGGTTGAACCATGTAAATCACAAAGTATCAAATTTGTAACTTGGTGTGAAATCTACAACTCTCTCTTGCAGACTTTTCCCAAAATCAATCATCTTCTCAGACATATTTGCCTTTCCAAAGTGCTCACTCTCAATACGTTAATAAAATTGTGAAAACAAATCATGGAAGCAAAAATACAATGCAATGACCTACGGCCTCACAATGGGTACTCACAAAAAGTACACATATTATACTCTACAAGGTTGATCTACAAACTCTATTCATCGTTTATATATGTCCCATGCGCATCCCTTTCACTTTTGCATGCATATGCATATTATACTCCAAGATTGATCTATTACATAAATTTAATCATATTTATTTCTTATGTATTATGTCCTTCTCTAGTTATTGTTTTAGTGTTTACACTTAAACCAATAAGAACAAATGTCACTCTGAAATTTTTAGAGACAATTTGTCATTACAGATAATTGTTACCTTATACAAGAATCATCGATATTATACATATGTATGCCCCTAATAATCTCATTGTATCTCAATTCAATAGCATGGATACGCATGGACATGTTCTATGCTTATGCTATAATTCATCTACAGGTGTTGCTTCTTTTTGATGCTCAAATACTTTTACTTTTGGATGCTAAACATTAGGATATGATATGGATATCATTCATCGGGTCTTGATGGATATGTTAACTTTAAACCTTCGAAAGCTTTCCACTTCTTTTAATAAATCAAATTGAACATTTTTTTCCCACCCTTGTCCTGTCCTGTCTTCTTACTGAATCTTTGCATGCTTGATTTCCACATAATTTAAATTTAAAAATGATGCATTGTGTTTATTACATCCAAATTTTTGGTACATAATCTAGCCTCTCAAAGGAGTTTCAGGAGTTGGACGTTGTGTCAAGATGCTGAAACAAATATCTGTGCGCACAAAATTCTTGCTGGCAAGTTCTGATGTTTTATTAAAGTAGTCACTAAGGGTTCTCAACTATATATGCAAAAAAACGAAATGCAAAGCAGTGTTAAGTGAAGAATGAGAAGACATTGCGCAATGATGTATTTCCTTTATGAATGCTCACTCGCATAGATATAGACCTGACCTCCCCATCCATGGCCCTTCCCTTGTGCTCTCCTTTTCAGGCGCCTAGAGCCCCGACATGGTGCATGTTTGATTCTCGGACATGGTGCATGTTTGATTAAACCTTCCAGGTTGCTGACAATGTTCTCGCTGAATACCTGGACAAAGAAAAAGGCAAGCCTCTTGAATGATGTCATTCACCTTGTTATATAGTAATATATACACTAATAGGAAACCCTCCCCACGAGGAGTCGCTGGCCTCTTGGGTGAGTCTATACAAGAGTTGTTGGTGCTTCCCTCCTCGTGGGCAAACCCAACTTGCTTGCCCTATGCCGCCATATTAATTATGAATCATGATAATTTTCTCCCATTGTTGCAGGTTCAAGTTTGTGAGGCTAGCACATTGAAATTCAGCATCCATCACCCAAGTAGTAAACTTATGTCAGACCTTTACAAACTTCTCATGTCTGCGTTCTCACACTTCCATGTGCACTTGAATCTAAATTTTACCTTATCTATAATATATTAAGCACCCTAATCGGGTAAGACCATTCAAAGAATGTGGACTGTTGGATTTAACGTGATGAATGTCAGCCATTAGATCAATTTAGTTACATTGGTATTGGTATCCTTTGGGGGCGTGCTTGATCTTGAAGCATATGAGAAATCTTCTTGAATCACCTACAACAAAGCATAGCGTTGAATCACTCCAAGCATTTATGTCAGAGCACAAGGAGTTTCTAAGTTTAATATGAAGCCGATGAGCATACGGCTTTGATGGCAAGAGTTCTCATTTCCTAGATAGATGATTCCTTGATCTCTTTTTTTGAATATCCACCTGCACAACTAACTTTTGCAATGAGAAGAGAAATTAGACATGCACAATAGACCCTTTGACATACCTTACTATATATTGAGCTTGTTGATAGCATTTCATGCATCTTTAGCTCTACATCCTCGCAAAAGAAGTGTAAGTACATACTTAAGTAACAATAGTGTGCCAATAAGTAAATAAGACACCAAAAAAGTTTTAAATTCAAGTTATAATGTTGCCTATATCATTTTGTGCCAATCATGCAACTTGAGACCACTTAATATTCCATTCAAAGTAAAGGCACCTTCAAGTTATGCATATACCCTGTCAGGGTTTTCCTACCCATAATAACACTCTTCACATAACTATGTTCTCCCTTTGCCAACACCCATGGTGCATTTGGTAAAATCACCTTGTTGAATCTTTGTTTTGGCCATAAGGGCCTTTCTGTTCCCATGTCTCTCAAGTCCTCTAGTGCTTTCTAGTTGTCTCTATCCCTAATCATATGCTTCCATATACTCTTGTGACATTTTTTAATATATACATTGGGTCCAGTAGATATGGGATTTTATGATGCCTCCGATAAGGAAGAGTGTAAAATATGTAAATACATTGCATGCTAGCTAGGGGTGTGAAACATTTGGATCATGCCAAAGTCACTCCCAATCTTTGGATCTCATGATTAGAGGAATAGGAGCTAGTTCTTTATTGCCAAATGATGGGTCCACTCAATTTGAATTGTCAGTAGGAAGGAGCCTCCTATGCTTCTCATATACTATCTTCAAAATACTTTTGGAGTACCAACTACACAAATCATATCCACAATTTGGATGTGCATGATGTCCAGACACTTAGAGACCTATTAAAATAATAGAATAGAAGAAGATAGTCTTAAAAGTGAAAGAAGAACACAAAATAATTGCATTTTGTATTTTGGTGAATTGAGAGGCCAGAAGACAATTTCTATACGTGAGAAATTTTGCAAGCCATGAATCATGCATTGTCCACATAAGAATGCTTTTTACTCACTGAATGATGTTGGCCCCAAGGCATCTGAAATATCATAAACCTCCATGCCATTTTATAAAATTTGTAACTCATATACCAGAGGCGCTAAATACACATCCATGTTCTTCACCTTTTGCTTGCACTCACCCGGCCGCTGACTACACCTACTAAGTGCATAAAGGAACGAAATAGGAAAGATATAGAGCAATCCCTACAAAGCAAACTACCCAACTAGACTCGCCACGATGCAATGAGTCTGAGGCAACTTCATGTTGCAATGTCCATAACATAGCACACACTACAATGATAACTCCTTGCTTGTAAATGCACCGCCATCTTGCTATAGCCATAACGACATGTCCTCTAACGCTACATCTACTACTGCACTACCATAGCAATATGCCTAACGCTCTGCCATGCCATGATAATGCTATTGCCATGACATTGTCATAACCCTAATGCTACAATATAATGCACCACCATGCTAAAGCCCCATCATGCTACAATATAATGGACCACCGTGCTAATGCCCCATGCAGCATTAAGAAATCCTATAAAACAAGCCCTGGGGACCCTCCACACTATGTTAACATTTTTAAACAAAACTCTACCAAATTTTCCTTAGAATTTTTGCCAACTTCCACCTGACTTCTAGCAACCTTTCCCTCTTCCTGAGTGTCCTCCAATTCCTCATCTTCCACCAATTCCTTCAATGCGAGCCTCAAAGACAAGTTTCCATGAATCTAGAACTCGAATTCAAGTTCAAAATTGACATCCCCAACCCATGCCCTACTCCTCTCCTAGTAGCAACTCAGTCCACAGACACCTCTACCTTGCACTTTGCCTTCATTGTCATGCCCTCGTCATGCCATTATAGGTCCCTCGAGAAGAACTCAAGGATGAGGCCAACCTTGAGGTTGAGTAGGTAGTGGTCGGAACAAAGAGAAATAGGATGGATTAGGACAAGGAACTTACTGTGGACAGTGAGTAGACATGTCTCAAACAACACACTCTCCTCTAGGTGCACAATGGTTCAACAAGCTAGGCGGCTAGGCCATTCACTCAAAATATAAGTTCAGCACCATAGGAGAGTATCTATTATATTACCATATGGCACCATGCTATTAAGTCCTCCAAGATTTGGAAGTCTAGCCTTGCCTACAAGCACTCGGAGTACAAGGCGTTGCTAAATTATTCCAATGCTACATAGATATGTCACTTATTACTAAGTTCTGGGAGAACTATAATGTAGCCATGGATATTACATTCATCTGCAATAAGGAGGGCCAGCTCACTCAACATCATCTTGACATCGACATGGTGCGAGCTACATACAGACTTCCAGTGGTAGCAAAAAAATATAAGAATATCTAAAATATGCCATGAAGCTATAAGGGGTGGTGGAATATACCAATGAAGAAGCATAGAGGTGGAATTCCCTTTGACACCATCCATATTCCGATCTTGGTTAAGCCTACTCGAGCCCCCTAGTTCTTAACCACGAAGGTGGAGATGATGGATCACCCTATCAATATTATGCCAAGTCTATTGACCTACATGCATCAACCCTAGACCACAAATTAGGCAATGTTCTTCGTAGAGGCACTCAAAAACTTTACAGACACCATGAACACAAAATCGAAAACCTAATGATGCTAATGCCGATTATCTACCACATGAGGGGGGATAGGGACTTTCTTGTGGAGCATTTGGCTTGGCCACCGACGATTTCATCTCAGGAGCTCTTGATAGTCCTATAGCAGTGGCAACAAAACAAGGCACCAGGCATACACCAACAAAGTGAAGCAAAGACAAAAGGCCCTAGTGGAAGAGGATGCAACCAAAGCCAAGGCAACAAAAGAGGCCAAGGCAAGGAAGATATAGAGGGAGCACATTGAACAACACAAGAAAGAAAAGGCCAAAAAGAAGCTACAAAAGTACGTGCAACCTAGTTAGAATAGCAGAAAGGACATACGCATGTACCTCCGACATCATAATCTATATGGATACCATATTTGCACCTACAAGGACATGCACGACACTCACTTCTAGAAGCTGCAGCACCAATTTTGAAAAATCTCACCTTGACACTTGGAATGTACTCACTCAAATGTGCTACACTAAGTGTGATCATGCAAGAAGGGGGGCATGTTAACCCCATTAGGTCAAAAAGGTGCCATTTTGATATTAAGACATTTTTGCAGATCTTACAAGGATCATAGTGTAGCTTGTGTAGGAGAATATGCCTTGAAGCCAAACAAGACCAAGAGAATTGTAAAAAGAGAGAAGAGAGAGAGTGGAAGGAAGAGAAAAGGGCTGGGCCTCCCTTCAAAAGGTGAGATGTATATAAGACCAAAAGTTTGACTTTTTTCTTCACTTGTTGTTTGCACTTTTGGAATACAAGCTCTCTTTCTCTCTATGAGCTATAAAGTGTTCTCTTGTTTCCTTGTTGTCTTTGTGATTGCCACTCCCTCTTCTTCTCTGCCCCTCCTTTCCCTTCTTCCCACTCCTTCCCCCCTCTCTCTGGCTTCATCCCCATTCCCCTCCCTCTTGTGGAATCACATTGCAATGGTCTGAAAGCTATTAGAGTGGCACTAACAGTTGACAAGCACTTGTATTGCTCCTAACCTAGAGTAGAGTGGAGTAGAGCTCCCCAGCATATCAACAACAACCCCACGATAGGTGAGTCATAGGTAGGATTTCACAATGTTTTGTATGATTAGAAGAACTACATCTTTAAGGTCAAGTTCCAAAGAAAGAATGGCTTGCAAAGGTGCAACACATCTATGTGGGAAAGGACATGTGCCTACCTCTATCACTGAATGAGTCTAGGATACCATCACGATGTAAGTCATTTTCCTTGATACTATGAGTTTTATGAGTCCATTTTGTGGCAAATGTATTTCCTTCAAACTTTGAGGAATGGAAACTAGTGGAGTTTTTCATAGGTACGTTCACTCCCTGTTGGCTCTTTCCCATGGGTTCTGCAAGAAGAGTAGGGTATTCTCAATATGCAGGGTTTCGAGGCTTTTTGTCACCTATAGATATATCGGTGTTGTCATTTGCAGTATAAGTGTAGCTTAGGACCTCAAGTCATATTCTCGTGAGAGACATAAGCTTAAGTGTTGTAAGCAAATATAGTGCATGCATGTGTGAAAGTGACATGCATTATCATAATTGGGGGAATGAGGGCTTTCGCGTTCATTAAGGATTGAAGGGTTTAGGAGGAGTTTGAGGGGTAGAGGGAGGTTCAGGGTTCAAAAGGAGCTTCCAAGGTTAAAAAGAAGGTTCCAAGGTTCAGAAGAGGTTCAAGGTTCAAAAGGAGTGTCCAAGGTTCAAGGTAGGGTACATGGCAGAGAACTCGTCTCCCTCGTAGATCATGGAGGTCAAGGGTTGAGGAACTAAGGGTCTAGGGGGAGCATAGGAGTGGGAGAGGAAGAAGCTGTAAGAGCATGGGGAGAAGGAGGAGGGAGAAAGGAGGACAAGGAGGAAGAGGCAGGAGGAGGAGGGAGAAGGAGAGGGGAGGAGGGACATGGGAGGAGGAGGAGGAGGGAGGAGGGGGGAGAGGAGGAGGGAGAATGGAGGAGGAGGAGGAGGAGGAGGAGGAGGAGGAGAAGGGAGGAGAAGGAGGAGGGAGGAGGAGGAGGAGGAGGAGGGAGGAGGCAGGAGGAGAGGGAGAGGAGGGGTTGCAAGGTTGGAGGAGGAGGAGTTGCAAGGTTAGGACATGCTTTTGGACATGGAGTGCAAGGAAGCATGGACACTTGGAGACAATTGCTTGGAATACTAAAGTAGAACTCAACACAATGCCCCAAAGAGTGTGGGCTTCATTCCATTATGGGTATTGATACAAGTTGGAGAGCTTCTTTCTCTACATGTAGGAATTGTTTTGCATGTTGCTAGTTGCATGTAGAACTCACATGTAGAATATGCATGTAGGAATCGCATGTAGGACTTGCATGTAGAACATGCATGTAGGAGTTGCAAGTAGAACTTGCATGTTGAACATTCCTAAGAGAGATTATTCCTAGCCTTATGCAAGTATAAGCGGATCTTTGCCGCTACTCTACATACACATTCTGTACTACCTAAGTCCATGTTGGCACAGAGACAACATACTCCCGAATCCATTTTATTACCCTTCCTTGGGTTATGGCTTATTGTGATCACGGAGTTGGGATGCCATGTGTGTAATCCAGTGGCTGTGGAACTTGTGTCATGCCAGTCGATCTTGCTGCTGTAAAGCCTTGGCACCATACAATTTTTACTCTGTTTCTAAACAAAGATATGTGGCATGCTTCTAAGAAGATGACTCTTTGATAGAGTTGGCTTGTAATTTGAGCATCGATCCGTTCATTGGGATTGAAACTGAGTGGAGGCAAATGGCAGTCAATGTGGTTGGGGAACTTTGAAATGTATTCCAATGGTTTGCAGAAGATAGCACTTTGGCGAAGGATCCGGTCAATGTTGGTACACATGCTCATGCCACTGAAGTGCTCAGATCAGTGTGCCTTGGATATTCCATTCTACACCAGAATATGGCTCGATCATTGGCCAATTAATGGTGCGATCTTCACCCAAAGTGTGTATGTTGGCTTCCCATCTGTGACGTCATGGAACTGCATAGAACTTGGGATGGGTTCTGAGACATGGAGGTGCACGTAGGTACTCTTTCAAAAGGATTACATCAAAGAGCTTGGGACGGCACCAATCAGGTTGGGGATCCAACTTGCTTACCCAATCTTCACTAACTTGACACTGACAAAGGTTGGTAGGGAAGTTGTTGTCCAAGGTCCATCCACCTCGAGTTTTCATATTAGGATATTTGCTCTAGAAATCCTTAATGGGGTTACTAGGAAATGGTATCACATCGAAATCATACCCATCATTGGAATTTGGCATGGTAGTGCGAATTATATTATCCAGATCCTAATTTTCAAAATCAAATACTGGGTCATTTTCTACTGATGGCAGCACAAGAAGTGTTGGAGGTGATGACGATGTAGGGAGAGAATCTGGGCACATGGGGGAGAAATATGGAAGAGTGTTATCTATGGAAGGGAAATCAGAGGGGAGGGAGGGAATAATTGGGCAAATGGTTTGAGCAACTTGGTAATTCTCGAGGATAGGATTAGCAAGGGAAGGGAAGAAGTTAGGTGTGAGGGGCTCATAAGTTTGTGACTGTTGGGTTAGTTGAAAGTAGTGAGAGACATGAGCAAAGAGACGATGAAGGGAGTAGATGTTAGAGGCTAGAGTCAAGGAAGGTTAAGAGGGTGGTAGCAACAAGGGTAAGTCAGGTTATGAGGTTGGCATAGAGAGTGTTTAGATATGGGAAGTTGGATGTGAGATAGGCCCTGTCATCCTCCGACACTTCTTTTTGCTAGTGCAATGGGATCATCAGCTACAAGAGTGGGATGTTGGTTATGTCATGCCTTGTAAATAATAGTTATGGCTTTTGTAGCAATAGCAACAAACCAACAATAACCTTGAGGGGAGGACTACCCATGAGGCATACATATGTGATGAAAGCATCAGTCCTGAGTGCTATAAACCCTGCATGTGTAAACAGACAGAAGATATTTTTCTCATCTTCGCACGAGTCTTGGCAAATTATGCGCAGAGTTTTTGTCGCTATGGAACATTCTCATTTGATTGTTGGATGAGTGGATATGATCCTGAGTTGGAATTGCCTCCATTGGATAAGTACTCGTGCTTTGAGGTGATCTTCTGTCACTTGTAGAGCGGCCACAAGCTCTTGGTACACCACCGTTGTGCATTGTAGTGGGACTTCATTGTTGTTGTCTTCCATTGCCTCATTATTGTGCACTAGCAATTGGAGTTCAAGCTTGGAGATGACTAGATTTTGGGATTGCATCTCATCCATTTTTTCTTTATATTTTTGGTAGATGGATGTATATGCCTCCTTAAGCTTTTTCATTTGCAAGGTGACTTGTGCTTGTTAAGGAATGACTTCAGTGGTATTGGACCATTGGTCCAAGACTTGTGCTTGAGAAGTTCTAGCCTCTTTAGCAGTAGCAAGGTTGTCCTTTTAGATTTGGTAGTCCCTTGTAAGCTCTTCAATGCTGAATGTGCGTATTGCCAAAGATTGTTGCATGTCTTCAAGCCTTTCTTGGCAATCCTGGAGCTCTTCTTCTTTGTGGATTAGAGTGAGTTGAGCTTGTGCCAGTTCCTCTATCTACTGATGAGCATGTGTGGAGGTTAAGTACTCATAGAAGTTATGTAGGATTGCCATAGCTTGTACTGTTGTTGTTGTCAGGTATATTTGGCTTTGGTGGAGGTTGGAGGTCACATCCCTCACTACCTTCTCTTGAGCTTGGAGAGCTTGGTTCATGCGCACTTCTTCAACCTCTTTCTCATCTATTTACACCCGAAGTTCCCTAACCTCTATGCTGATTCCATGGAATTGGTCTTCAATTACTACTATAGTCTGTCTTTCCCAATTCTTGTGCATGTTCCTCCTTGGCCAAGCTAGTGAATAGTTCTGACGTTTGGAGCATTTGGCTAGCTTGATGATGGAGAATGACAGACACTGATGAGGATTGGCTATACTACTGATACAATTGGTGCCCATGTAGCCGTCCTGATGATTCTGTAGTACTTGTTGGGGGTTGTTCCAATGGTAAGTCAATCACTTGGATATAGTAGTCATTTTGTTGATCAGGCACTATCTCCCCTTGTGACTCATGGGCTAGCATGGCGTTGATGGGTGGTGTTGGTACCGATGTAGCCTCAGGCTTTGGTTGCTGTTGTTGTTGGAGATATATATTGGTTGTAGTTGTGTGCTGAGCTGTAGCATATCATGGGGCAATTCCTCAATTTTGACCTCCAGAATAGGCACTTCTTCGGAGGTATCCGCATTTTCCAATGTGATAGTTGGAGAAGTTGGTGACGGCTCCCATGCTGGTGAGAAGGGAATGTCAAACTCCTCAATAGGTTTTGGTGACTGGGGCAGAGTCATTTCTCATTCCTGTAGGTTTTTATTGATGATTACAGCCAATAAATGTGGAATTTTATATTTTTGGCCTGATGAACCATCTAGTTTTTTTGTGAAGAAGATGACTAAGTACTGGATCTAGTCTTGCTTTAGCTTCCTGTTAACCCTGTGGCAACAAGGGCCAGAAGTGTAGTTTAGGACAACAACTATGAGAGCATTGTGTGTGTAGAGTAGTAGCAAAGCTCCGCTTGTAATATCTTGAGCCTAAAAATGGTATGATGAATCTTAAAGGATGAGGATAGACAAAATCCTTTCTAGAAAGATCCAATCATACTTGCAAAATCAAGATCTAGAGAGAGAATGACTAGAAGCCTACACTTTTGGAGGTCCCTCCACTTTGTGTAGAGACCCAAAAGGTCCCCCCACTTTGTGTAGAGACCCAAAAGTTCCCCCCTAAAAGTGGAGGGACTCCTGTCCAAAAAGTCTCCTACAAAAGAGGTCCCACCACAGAGGTACCTACGGATTTTATAGAGACCAAACTCTCGAAGCTCCCGCTCTTTGGGGTTTAGTGTTCAAGCTCACTATTGTGTTCATGTGATTGATCTCCATTGCATCCATGCTCTCTTACACTATCGTGTTCTAGCATGCCCTTACCCTTGTACTCCCTCCTCCTCCTCCTCCCTCCTTCTTCCTCCCTCCTCCTCCTCCTCCTCCTCCTCCTCCTCCTCCTTCCTACTCCTCCTCCCATCTCCTTCTCCTTCCTCCTCCTTCCTCCCTCCTCCTCCTTTCCTCCCTCCTCCTCCTCCATCCTCCGCTCTCCTCCTCCACTCACCTCTCTCTTCCTCCTCCTTCCTAGTCTCAACCCTTCCCCCTCAAATCCGCGAAGAAGAGTAGCTCTCCACTCCTCAACCTTGGACTCCTCCTAAACCCTACAACCCCCTCTGAACCCTGGAACTCCCGTGGAGGCGAGAGCCTCCATCAATCATTATGATCAAGCCCTCTTTCTCACCCATGGTGCATGAGATCTGCTTTCCATGCTTGAGCCTACACCTCTCATCAGAACACAATCCGAGGACCTATGCTACACTTGTGAACACCTATGCTACAATGAGCAACAACACGATTGTAGGTGACCAACACCCTCGGAACCTACACTTGGGAGAAATAGAGCCAACATTTAGTGCCGCTGCCAGGGAGGTTAGCACCTGAAGCAAAAGCGGAGCACGTGTTTGCATGTGTGAAAAAGAACCCCCTTCAAAAAACCATTCAAGATACATCCCTCAAGACAAATGATTGAAAAAATGCTTCCAAATGATGCAAAAGGATAATGTTGACTTACAGCATGATTGGCACAATATGATACAGGTTACATATTTCCACTTGGATTCAAAAGATTAAGGCCTCTTGTTTCAAATTTACTAACACATTATTGTTACTATAGTATGTCCTTCCAATTGCTTTGTAGGGATGTAGTACTAAAGATGCAATGCATGCCATCAATGAGATCAATTTATTTTGTAAGGTATGTCAAAGGATTTATTTTGTAAGGTATGTCGTAGCACTTATTGTGCATGTCTCATTTCCCTTCTCAGTGCAAAAGCTAGTTCCAATGGGCTTTTCCAACAAGTTTTATGGACATCCAATTGCATTTAGTTATGCACTTGGCAAATGCCACTGAGTGGCATATGCAAGAACTTTGCATAGTTAGTGGATGCTTTTCTTTGAATGATTTATGAAGGTGTTGAAAGGGTATGTAAGGCAAAATGCTAGACCAAAAGGGTAGCATGGTAGAAGGATGGCTAGTGCAAGAGTCAATGTTTTACATTAAACAAAGTTTCTTGTACAACTAGATCCAGATATGTCTTGACTTTGGGATGATAGTGATGATCCACGAGCTATAGGAGAGATCAAACAAGGGATGGCAAAGAAAAATAACATCAATTTCTCCTTGCAAGTCAAAGTGAACGCCTTTTATCTTTACAATTTGGAGAAATGGAGAAAGGTATCGAACAATATGAAGAAGAAAGAGCTAAAAGAGAGGAATATAGAAAATTGTGGTGAAGGAGCCACAAAAAAAAGGCCTTTATCCCTAGAGCTATTAGCAATGCTTGCTAAATGCACCATGCATTAGTTAGAAGCTACTCTTAGGAATGCCAATGGAAGAGGGGACATTGTGAAGATAGGGAGGAGCAATTTGCATGGTGTTGAGTCAAGTGTGGAAGTAGAAAAACTGATCAAATCTTCACAACTTACAGATAATGTCTTCTACCAATTGCTTGTTGGTGGCGTAGTAAATTAACTCAAGTTCTCCAAAAAATGTCTTTCTCATATGAAGTGATGATGGACCTCAACGTGCATGGTTCAAGCATGAAAAAGAGGGTTCTTTGCCAATTGAATGTTGTTCATATTGTTTGAATATGTGGGAATTAGATTACCACCATTATACAAGTATAATTCTAACAAGTATTTGGAATCATATAGCTTCACATTATGTGTTTGTTGTTGTAGCACTTCCATAGAGGACAAGGCTAATGTGAGATGCTTCTAACTTTGCCATAGATAGCCATGGAACTAAGAGAAATGGGAAACTACTACTAGATCTTCTACATCAATACTACTATCTCCATCCACATTTGTGAATATTGAGTGTTGAATGTTATTGTCCTTTAATCCAAATCAATGGCTCCTTTCACATATCTAAGCACTCTACATGCTACATGAAGATGAATCCTCTTGGGTGTTGCATATATTGGCTAAATACACCAACAAAATAATCGAGATCAAGCCTTATTATAGTCAATAGATGAGACTACAAATAGGGTGATGAGATTGCCTTGGATCTATGTTTGGGGATGTGGCATACTATGACAAATTGAGATTGCGTTCGACGAGAGTGTGAACAGCTTTACATCTAATTAGTGGAAATACTTAAGGCTTTCCTAGCATACTAGATCTAAGTCAATGTAGCATGAGAATATTATCTCCAAGTCTCTATCCCAAGAAAGTACTATAGATGATGCATGTCTTTCGTAGAGAATTCTATTGTTAGTTTTGCTTTCACATGATACATTTGTGAGCATATCTTTATAAGGTCATATGAGAAGTAAATCATGAACATAAAGGATGAAAACTACAATGTTGCAACTTATTCAGAAAGTATATAATGAAGGGTCTGCAAAAAAAGTTTTGCAACCAAATCGGTGTAGAAAAGCATAAATTTTTCGCATTCCATTGTTTGGGGACTTGCTTCAATCCATAAACGAACTTTAATTATTTAGATTCCTAGAACAGTGCAATCACCATTCTAATCATTGTCATTTTGGCATCATTATAAAAGTCTCATTGATTTCATACTCTTGTGAGTATCCCTTGGCAATGCGTTGGGCTTTATATTTGCCAGTATGACCATCTAGATTTTATAGAGCCACTACTTGCATCTAGTACTATACTTGTTGTCAAGAAACTCTTCAAGAATCCATATCTTGTTATCTATCATAGCTTGATATTTCTCATCCATAGCTGCTTGCCATTTAAGAGTGTGTGTAGCTTCTTGATATGTCGTTGGCTCATCAATTTCTAACACTTTGGCCATTCAGACACACCTTGTTGTATAGTTCCATTTGTTTGGTACTTCCCTTTCACAGTTTGATCTTTGAGGTATGTAGAAGAACTTTATGTCAACTTCAATAGTTAGCATGATAGCTTTGCCTTTCCTTGGACTAGTTGCATAGTGAGTCACGGAGTTACATATTGGTTTCAAAGCAGAGTTAGACAAGGGAAAAAATCATTCCTTGGAGAATTTGAATCTATTGTTTGATTTTTCATGCCTCTATGATGAATAAAGTACATGTCGAACTCAAAATGCAATGCATGCTTTTACCTTAGTTTTTTGTGTAACTTATTGATGATTCTACCTTAGTTTCTTTTTCCCAAGGTTGTACCATCGATATTGGTGAACAAGTTACATTCATCAAAAATAACATTGATATTAACATCTCTATTTATGACATTGTTAGCATCAATAAAACTCTAGTACGAGTCGATAATAACATTGATAAAACTCTCAAAGCATTGATAACAACATTAATAAAACTCCAATTTGTGTTGGCATAAGCATCGATAATGCTTCTATAGAAAATAGCAACGTTGATGATCTACATGCTGTTTAACCATTGACAATTTTTGGAATAAAGAAATCAAAGACAAATGTTTTCATAACCAAATAGATTTTCTATCACTCTTGTCCTCTATTCTTTAATCAATCAAAGCCTCACTAGAATCTTCTATGTGGATTGATGCTTATCCTCTCAATCACCAATGGCTAGGTCTCGCACATATTCATGTAAATATAGGTCTCCTAAATCAATTTTTGAGAAACCCTCTAAGGAACTCAAACTATATTCACGTTGCAAACTTGTAGAAGGCATATTGGAAGTGCTCATTTCTAGCACATTTATCTCTTGGTCTTCCACTGCATGCTCCATTTCCACATCTTCAAATGCATGTGGATTTCTAGGTGTAACTTGAATCACAAACCACCACTATTTTCTAATCGATCATGCTAAAAAACCACCTAAGATTACATACTTTAAGGAAAATTCATGATATGTTCATGCAAGCTTTGATGAAATCCAAGGACAAGACACCAAAATAAGAACAATGCTTACTTGCTCATAGGGCATGGGTAGATCAAGTGTGTTCACAAGGTCTTCCCAAATTCGTTTAGTCAAAAAGCCTACTTGGATCCTTCCTAGCTATAGCTTGAGCACCTCTATAGACTACGTATAAGAACAATGCTTACTTGCTCATAGGGCATGGGTAGATCAAGTGTGTTCACAAGGTCTTCCCAAATTCGTTTAGTCAAAAAGCCTACTTGGATCCTTCCTAGCTATAGCTTGAGCAGAGGAGGTAGAGGAGTACTTGGGATCTGTTACTCTCTCCAGAGAGGGGCACTCTATAGACTACGTTGAACCATTTCACATAAAATGTAAATCCTTTGAATTTTATAAAATTCACTTGCATAATGTCTTATATTGTTTGAGCATAATCCATTTTGCATGCAATGAGGTTTGTATCCATCCTTTGCCACATTTCTTTCTTCTTGATTCTATGTTTCTAGTCTTGATCAATGTTGTGCTTTGTATGGAGTATTCTCACTATTAGTTTATCCACTTATATTCCCACAATACAAAACATTAATGTCCCTCACCTACAAAAATAGACCCTTCAAATTCCTCTTTGTTTGAACCATTATCAAACACAACCATGCAGATTACTAGGAAATGAGAATTTGTCACTAGAATTAGGATGGATCCATTCATATGATCTCCCTTCATGTTGAAAGACACTAAGTTTTATTTTTACCCTCTATCTTCGAGTAAGACATAGGATACCACACTATAAATAATGCCTTTTAGGCCATTCCCAAAAGTACTACCATTATTTGTCCAATCCTTTTACTATATCTAACAACTAGCCATGAAGAGAAATGGAGTTCTTGACTTTGGTATCAAACTCTTTCACTCATGCACTACATATGTTAGTAATAAAGCTAAGAGATACAGATGTTTGAAGGACAATTATTTATATTCAATAAAGAGCCCAAAATAAGCAATGTATGACTTACAACAATGCTATAGTTCAAGACAAGGGAAAGGTGCTTGACAATCTCTACCTCATACACTTTGGTTTGAGTTTCATCCCACAAGTCATTTTTATATGGCACTCTTGTAGGACTATGGTTGATGTATTAACTTGAATGACATTGAGCTTATAAGTAGCTTTAAAAGGAGCTCTAATCAACTATTATTAGCAACTAGGGCCTTATTGCATATTTAAAGAAACTAATATGATCATCTCCCTCCTTCTCCATGTTTTGTGCAAACTAACCACTACAATTCACCTTGTTTTATGTTAAATGATTCAGAGGCATTTAATCAAAAAGTTTATGTTTGAGAGCAAGGAGGGAGAAACTATAGAGGAGTCCACCATGACATTACGTCAAAAAGTGTACATAGGAGAGTGAGGAGGAGAGACGAGAGAGGAGTCTACCATCATAGGAGAGCAAGGAGGAGAGGAGACTACCATGACATTACATAGGAGAGCAAGGATGAGAGACGAGAGAGGAGTCTACTATTGTAGCTCCACACCACTCATCCCCAAAAAATTGGCTCCCACATGAGGAGGACCACATACCTACTCACTATTGGAGCCATCCCTCTCTTACAAACCCTCATCCTCCTCCTTGCTTTCCTCATCCCCACCATTGATCGCTCCCGTCTTATCCCTCTATTACATTCTCATCCTTGCTCAACATAGAATCCCAAGGTAAGTGTGCTCTCTTATAAAAGATGTATATCTCAAGCTAATGCAAAGAAATATCAGGAAAGGTTCAGAACTAGAAGCGTAGCATAGATGTGAAGTTTCATTTACATCATAACATGTTTTTTGGAATTTTGAATTCTCAAAAACATTGCACTCATCCCATTGTTGTGTGCATATCTATGCTCCTCCTCTATGCAATCCTTATTCATAAATGTGTGTTAAAATTACAACACATAATGTAAGCCAAATGCATGCAATCCCAAAGCATTATTATGTTTGTACAAGTTTTAGAGGACTTACAAAGTATGCCTTGAATCAATCCTTGCCACCCGATCCCAAGTGGGATTGCCCCACTTTCTCTAGCCTTGCTGCAATAGCCTCACACTTTTGCTTATGAAAATCTAGCACCTTCTTGAACTCAGACTTGGAATTCTTCCAATCCTCCTTATGAGACCATGGTGGGCATGATTGCTTCTCTTTAATAGCCATATGAATCAAATCTTCCTGACTCTTCACAACCACACACATCTTCCTTAATATCCATGAACTAGTCCTCAGATTCCCACCATAACTCACCATGAAATTGATCTAGAGCAAACCTTTTTTTGGAGTCCAATTGGTATTGCCACTTCAAAACTATCTTGATATTCCAATGTCCACTCAAATTGATGTGCATTCCTCAAATTTTGTAAAGGTCTCATGAGCATATAAAAGTTCTAAATAAACATTTTGAAATAGCTACTTCTTCCAATGAATAGAATCAAATCCATCCTTACTTGTTGAAATTCTATAGTGCCATAGTTTATGCATATGGTTTACTATGGCTTTGTCCTTACTATCCATTACTAGTTATTTTTTATCATCTATTGTGTATGGAAAGTTTGTGGATACTTTTGAATCCACATTTTGTGTGCAGTTCCCTCCACTAGAATGATGTCGACAATGATTCTCTCACTCTCATGTCATCAAAGAGCCACTATTGCTAGAAGATAGAGATAGAGAACCCTTAGCTCATACTTTGGGTCAGTTCCTACTCTATTTGAAAGTCTTGCATAAGCCTTTCCCTATCCTTGGGATCTAGCCCTCATAGAGGTTTCCTAACCTTCTCTGTGCTACTACCCAAACTAGTAGAAGCCCTTCTTCTAGGTAGATGCCATTCTGGTGGAGAAACTACACATATAAGCAACCCCAAACTTAAGAACATTATAAATTCAAGCAACCCCAAGCTTAGATACATAGAAATTTGAAAACCTCAGCTTTTACAAAAAACCTTAACATAGAAACCTTAGCAAGAAACCCCAAGCTTAGATGGGGCCTAGATACATAGAAATTTGAAAACCTTAGCTTTTGCAAAAAACCTTAAAATAGAAACCATATATTTTGCTAGAAATATTGTAATATCAAACAAAAAACTTTGAAAAGGATCCCAAAAACATAAAAAATGTTGAGAAAGTACAAATCGACATGCCACTTTCCATCTATCTATCTTAGCTTTTGAATAAACTATTGAATACGTTCACATCTATTAGGTGTTTCAATGTGTTCTCAACGCAAAAATGTTGAAAAAGGCCCTTCCAATTGTGACAAGGGTGATTCTTGAATGCATGTATACACAATGTTTTCATGGTGCTGGTTGGTCACTTGTCTCACATTTAAATAGATGGCATCGTTCTTTATTACATTCCTCACTTAGGTATTAAATTGGTGTGCATCAAGGGAAATTTGGGATATGTTGATCCAAATGGAACAAAACTTGGGAAGGATTTAGAAGAGAGTGAAAACAAGAATCCTTTCAATTTTGTTTGCATTGAGACCTACAAAGCCTCACATTTTAATAGATGTCATTGTTTTTTAATCCCTACCCCACATAGGCACAAAATATACACTGGTGGGATTCAACAATATGTGTACGTGGTATCATACTTTGCATAGGATTTAATGTGAGTAATATCCATGTTCTATCAAATTTTTATGTGGGCCAGATATGATTTTTATGGTTTAACATCATGCATATTTCAATGCTTTATACCATGCATCATGCATAGGTGTTAAAAAATATGCATTCGTGTGCTTGTACCATATGTCTATGTGTCAAATGGCTATTATACTTTGTTTGGAATGTCCATGTACTTGCAAAGTTTTATGTACGTTAGATATCATTTGTGTCATAAAACATGAGTATTTCCTTACTTTTTATCATGCATCATGCATACGTGTTAAAAAATATGCATCACTGTGCTTTTACAATATGTGTATGTGTATGATGGATATGATACTTTGAAAAGGCCTTAATATGAGTAATACACATGTGCTCTCAAAGTTTTATGTGGTTTGAATATCATTTCCATGGTAAAACATGCATATTTCCATGCTTTTCAATCATGCATCGTGCATAAGTATTTAAAAAATATGCATCAATATGCTTCTACCATATGTGTATGTGATAGGTGTCATATTTTGCAATGAAATTAATGTGAGTAACATCCATGTGCTTGCCAATTTTCATATTTTTGGTTATTATTTGCATGGTAAAACATGTGTATTTCCATGTTCTTTATCATTCATCATGCATGAGTGCCAAAAAGTATGCATCGGCATGCTTCTACCATATGTGTATGTGTCCCATGAGTATATAATTTGTAGAGGCCTTAATGTGAGTAATATGTATGTGCTCGCAATTTTGATGTGCTTCAAAGATATCATTTGCATGGTTGGGCATGTGTACTTCCTTGTTTTTTTACCATGCATCATGCATGTCTTTCAAAAGATGTATCAATGGGATTCTACCAATATGATGTTTTGTAGAGGCCTTAATGTGAGTAAAAATGTTCATCTAAATGCTATAAAATTGGATTTTAAAGCCTAAAAGTTGATGTTTATAACTCTTATAGCAATCTTTTTATCAATGTTTATTTCAATTCTAGCATATTTTATAGAGGCTTTTTCGATGTTTCCATTACTCTTGTTTTGACTTTTTTTGGGGCAGTTAGGGTATTTTTGGTTGAACTATAAGTTCTTTTTCTGGTGGTGTTTGTGTGGTTAAAAAAATCTAATGATTGTTTAATGATTGACTGCCATCTTTTGTATTTTAGTTGAATACGTAGTATCACTAATGTTTGGTCATGTGTCTTTGTAGATGACCTCAATTTCATTGGATTTTGAAGAGCAACTACACATGAGATTCCTATATTTTGGTGAAAGATAGCTTGTGATTGTGCATGATGCAAAGTGTAATAATTAGACAATGCACTATAGACATGACATGTATTCGAGATTATGGTCACCTCCAACCTCCACCTCCTATTTCCTTGAATGCTGAGGTATGAAAGGTTTTTCCATGCTTCTTTCTCTTCAATAATTTTTGGTTTATAAATTTATTTTCTTTTTCACTCAACCTCTCTCATCATAGGGAGAGGAGATAGTCCCAAATGCTATGTGTGTGCATTCTATGCAATATTATCCCCATGAATCCTAGCTACTAGTGAATCATAGGTGTGTTCCTCTCTCATTATAGGGAGAGGAGATAGTCCCAAATGCTATGTGTGAGCATTCTATGCAATATTATCCCCATGAATCCTAGTTAGTAGTGAATCATAGGTCTGCTCTAAGGTAGGAAAATGACAAAAATAGGAGGCAATCCCCCTTGCATGGATGCAATGAAGAGGAGCATGGATCCATGTCTTGAACTACAACATTGTTGTAAGTCATACATATTTTGCTTATCTTGGGCCCTTTATTGAATACAAATAAATTTCCTTCAAACTTCCATACCTCTTAGTGCATGAATGAAGAGTTTGACACCAAAGTCAAGAACTCCATTTTTTGTCATAGCTAGTTGTTAGCTATAATGAAAGTGTAGGACTAATAAAGGTGGTACTTTTGGGAATGGCCTAAAAGGCATGATTTACTATATCCCATGTCTTACTTGAAGATAGAGGGTAAAACTCAAAGTTAGGGTCTTACAACATGAAGGGAGATGATGTGAATCCATCCATCCTATTTTAGTGACAATTTCTCATTTCCTAGGAATATGCATGGTTGTGTTTGATAATGGTTCAAGCCAAAGAGGAATTTGAAGGTATTGTGTTTGTAGGTGAGCGACATAAAGGTTTTGTATTATGGGAAGAAGAGTTTCAATTAAAAGCATGGATAAACTAATAGCATGAACACTCCATACTAAACCCAAGAACCATCAAGAGCTAGAAACATAGAATCAAGAAGAAAGAAATGTGGCAGAGGATAGCTTTAGGTGACATACATAGAAGAATACAATGTAGCGAGCAGGAGAGAAAGAGAGAGAGGGGAGGAAGGGATATAGAGAAGAATAGAATGTAACGACGAGTAGGAGAGAAATAGAGGAGAGAGGGGGGTGGAGAGGGAGTGAGACAAACATATGCTTATGCAAAGGTAGCGAGAGGACATCTACATAGGGAGTGAGAGGTAGAGAAAAAAAGAGGCAGAGAGGGGGCAGAGAGAGGAAGAGAGATACAGGGAGGCTAGTAGATAGGGGGAGAGAGGGCTTCTGCATAGGGAGCTACAAGAAGGGGGGAGAGAGAGAGAGAGAGAGAGAGAGAGAGAGAGAGAGAGAGAGAGATGACACAAAGTTGGCATGAATTTGGCAATCCCAAAGACCATCCATGTTGGAGAGTGCCTCCATAGCACCTCGGTACTGGCAAAAATTCATAGCTTCTCAGGCAAAGACATTTAAACATAGAGAGAGGTTAATTGTCCACATTTTATATATCCATTCTAAAAATTGGTTTAGAATGGGTTTCAAGTGGAAACCATGCTATTCTCAATGTCTCCTAGCCTTGCCAAAGGAGGTTTGAAGGCATGATTAGTCCTTGATTTGTCCTGGTGTAAACACTTATATGATTAGTCCAAAATGCAATTCTGAGATGGAATGAATGTTGTTAGGGTAGTTGGTTGTTGTCCATGGTGCAAGGTAAGGGTAAACATGGCATCATAGAAGATCGAGATGGAATGAATGTTGTTGGGTTTGTCATCCATGGTGCAAGATCAGGGTGAACATGGCATCATAGAAGGTTGAGGTGTTTAGCTTACTAATGTAAGAGATGGCACTAGATGTTCATGCATTTTCCCCTTGTAGATCTTGATTCCTTAAAATATTTTTATAGACATTGCAAGGAGAAAGAGAATGAAATGGAACATACATAGAAGAAAGGCTAGGGGAGAGAGCATTTGAGGCATTTTAATAATATACACAAAAGGATGCTAGGAGGCCCATTTTACATTTGCTTGTGCTTTTTTTTTTTTTTTAAAGTGAAGAAAAGATCATTTTTCCCCCGCTCTGTTAGATCTAACTTAGGCTGGTTTGATGCAAGCAATCATCACACGGTGGAGTGCGAGGTATGAGGTATCGATGGACTTGGTTAAAAGCTTGTTCGTGGAGGGTTGTACCTTTTTTTCACTGGCAAAATTCCAACATTTGTGGAGATTCACGAGTTCATTACATATGAGTTTGATGTTCTGCCAAGCTCTTATGCTGCCAAGTTTTTGGGGAGGGGTTTCTTCTTACTTTGTTGTGTGGCTAAAGAAGTTCAGGATGTTTTGGTTAGTCATGTGGCTTCCTTCGCAGGGGCAATGGTTCTTCCTATCCCCTGGACTCCGACTTTCAGTATTGATGAGTTCATTTTTAGAGAATGCCATGTGTGGGTGGACTTCCCTGGATTCCTAGCTTGGTTGCATGGAGGGTTTGACATAAGTGTTACTTTGTGGAAAGGGTCCTTCACATCCCTCCGATAGCCTACTCTGAGTTTGGAACTAAGCGAACGTGGATCCTATGGGATCAAAGCTAGAACACTCTAGAGTCCATACGACTGCACTAAGTGTGGAACACTCTAGAGTCCATACGAGTGCACCTACTGGACGGAATTACCACTAAGATCGAAGTTTGATTCAGTCCTTTTCTCGATTCGTGCTACATCAGCAAACAGACTTCGCATTTCATGCATAACTATCCATCCAGGCTTTCCAAACCTTGTGGAACCCAAAAGGAGTAGCTTGAGGAAAACACTATGAATGATGGGGGGCAATCTAAAAAGGAGAGGATCAAAGTAGCTCATCAGGTTTGTCTATACAGGTGTCCCAAACTCTCTCATTTCCAAGGTTCAAACTAGCTCAACCTTGCAAGGGGAAAAGGGGCGTTCTAAAGATCTCAAGACCCGGACTAGAATTTGGTAGGCAAAAAGGGTCAAGTTGTGTGGCCTGAGAATTCCACATCGAATACAGTCATGCAAGATATGGTCGTCCAAGCTCAACTAGTCCCTCCTAGTTCATCACCTAGTCCTACATTGGTCGGGGTCGTGGAAGCCCATTTGGCCCAAGTACAGGGCTCTTCTACCAACAATTCAAAGAGTGACATCAAAGTCGAAGATCTTCCTGCTTTGCAGGGTGAAGAAATTTTGGGCGCTAACCACAAAAAAAAATGTTGGATGACAAGCCAATAGAGCTCACTACCTTACAAGAGACCTTGTCCAATGGGAACGGTAAGGTCCCCAAAGGAATGCCCAAAAAACTTAAGGAGCTGGCTAGAGGTGTTGGTAATGGGAAGGAGAATAGATTTAACTTCTTTAGATATGCATATAGAGTCTTGTCACAACATGAGTCACAGTAAAAGGAGTCTACAAGGTGCAATGAAGGGAGTGAGGATTTTGTCTTGGAACCTGAGAGGCTGTTGTGGGAGAGACAAGTAGGTAGGCTGTATAAGATTGATCAAGAGGACAAATATATCGTTCTGTTGTAGGAACTAAAATGTGGGGAGAGTGATGTTGTTTGGTTCACCTTCAATAAGCTAGGCTTTTCAACCTTTGTCAATTGCCCCCCGAGGGGAAAATGTGGTTCAACCATCCTAGTCAAATCATCGTTATGTGCTTGAGAACTCTGCAGGGAGTCTAACGGTTGGTTCATAAGAGCAAAGGTAAAGATAGAGATTTTGATATCTCATGTTGCTAGTATTTCTGCTTGAAACTCCATCCGTGAGAGGACAAATTGCTGGTATGAGTTGAATAGGTCTTTGCTGGATTCGAATTGGTTATTAGGAGGAGACTGGAACATGATAGAAAGAAGTCAAGATCAGTGTCATGGTGGCCACATGGTCATAGGTAATGAGAAGGAGTCGTGGATAGATTTAGTCCTTTCATGGGGGTTCGTGGAAGGGTTCGTGGATTGCGCTGAGTTGGTTGAGAGTAATTTGAGGAGCTTCTCCTCGAATAATAGAAGACTAGGCAGTGAATTTAGGGCCAGTAGAATTGACCGCCTTTATGTTTCTGACGAAGGCTGGTGGTTAAGGTCCCCCTTTGGACGGAAGTACCTGCTCTCTTCTTGATTATCTGATCATTGCTGAGAGATCTCAACAACGGAAGCAAAACGAAAGAGGGTGAGAGGGGGGGAGAGCCAAAAGAGAGAGCCACACAAGTTTTGGTGGGTGTAGAACCTTCTATGTCATCCATATATATATGTGTTTGAGTATTGTACAAAAATGGGGTTAAGGTACAATGGCCTTTCACCCCCATAACCTCCCACTTAAAGGCCAATGTTCCTTTAAGGGAGAACAACCAATGGACATACTATTAAATGCCCATCAATACATGACAATACTCAAACCACTGACTAGGTAGACTCTTCATCAGCATATCTGCAAGGTTATCATCTGTATGAGGGAAGTAGCAAGCTAAGGGTGCCCACTTTTTGTTCACTCCCCAATCCTTAGGAGGTGGAAAAACAAGCTTTTTAGCACACAAAAATGCAAATCTCACCTACTTTCCTATGGATCTAGTCTTTGAAGTCTTCAGACAAAACATCACACATGCTATTGTGCACACAATCATATAGTCTGATCGAAAATTCGATGCACACACAAAAAATTTCTTTGTGTCACACGACATGGTTCCAGGGTGGTAACACCTTTGTCATGAATAGAGAGTGTCATATTAAATTCTAAATTTCTCACTCATTTTAGATTAAATGTTATTGAAACTTTTTGTAGGTGGTCTCTTTACATTATCTAGAGCTTAACTTGATTTATTGGTAATTTTTTGAATGATTTATCTAATTATAAATAATTATTTATAATAAATAAAGTCATAAAATACATTCATTTTAGTAGCACACCATATTTTTTTAGTATTTTGAATAATTAAACAAATCCAATTCGGTGGAAGGTTAGTAGGCACATAAAGGTGTGTGGTTGAATCATCAAATCCCAAATCCAACAGTTAGATTTAGGAAGATTGAAGTTTAATTTTTACTTTTACTCCTTAGAGGATCAACAAAGAATATTAAAAATAAATCTAGTAATGCTCAAACATAACCAAACATTTCAAAAATGTCAATATTTTTAGTCCTCCGCATGATGAATAAGAGGAAAAAATTTTGGTTAAATTTGAGTAAGGGAAACATACGATATGGCCTCCAAGATTGAAATCTCCCTTTTGTGGGGGAAAAAGGGCCACCCAAGCCTAATACCAAGACAAGGTAGGCTTGGTATTAGGCTTGGTGAGGTAGGCTAGGAGCATCACGACCCTAGTGGCAAGCCTTTGGAGTGTGCATGCTACCCATGCAGAAGGCTGAGTCATCTATTTTTGCCTTGCAACCATGCCACATTGTTAGACCGCGTGGTGCCATGTCATCAAGGAGATGTGACATCACTCCTTGCCATGTCACCTTACATTGCCACACGTGCTGCCACATCAGCCACATGTGCCACCTCATCATTCCACATCATAGGAACTCTTGGAGCCATGTCATCACACCTTGCCACCTTGGCATACCTCGTCAACCTTACCATGTCACCAATCCCTCCACCTCAATTTGCCATGTCAATCTACCACCTCATGAATGCCAACTCATCATGCCACATCACATTTCCACATCATGGAAGAGACTCATATATTCCACACCATATTGCCACATCATGACCATGCATGGTGCCACATCAACCACATGTATACACATCACGATGTGCGCGAGGCATAGAATACCTCGATCGAGGTTTACGACCGCGATGTGCAAGGCATAGAATACCTCGATCGAGGTTTATGACCTACGTGAAGCATAGAATACCTCAATGGAGGTATATGACCATGGGGCATAGAGTACCTCGATCGAGGTTTATGACCTGCGTGAGGCATTGAATACCTCGATCGAGGTATATGACCTAGGCATAGCATACCTCGATTGAGGTTCATGACCACGATCGAGGTATTTGGAGGTACAAAATTGGAATAAAATAAAACGATGCAAATATTCGAAATTAACGTTGGATTCCAGCCAATTAGTTGCAATCTTAGCACCTTCTCCACCAATAATAATCAAGAGCAATCTAGTGGATGAGTTGAGGCTCTCTATAAGACACCACATTTTGGTTCATTTCACCCATTCTTAGCCATTCTTGCCTCCTCATCACTTTGTCACACCTTCCATCCTACTTTCATTGAGAATGGGTTCTCAAAGCCATAGAGCTAGTAGATGTGAAAGATGTAGGAACCCCCCCCCCAAATCTCATTGACGAGGAGCGCAAGCGGAAGGCTCGTGAGCACAAGAGAGCCTCTAGAGCTAGAGCTCGCGCTACCACCACCGATCCACCTCCACCTCCACCTCCACCCCCACCCCCACCCCCACCTCCATTGTCCCCCCATCCTCATCTGCTCCCCTACCTCCAGCCTCCGCCCTTCCCCTAGCCACATTTTGGCCTCCACCTCTACCTCTTCCCCCTCCACCCTCCCCCCTCCCCTCCGCCTCCCCCTCCCCCCCTTCCCCTTGGCGCCTCCCTTCCCCCCTCCACCCTACCATCTCCCATTGATCCCCTTGCCCCACCTTGTAGCAACAGTGTTGCTTCACGATGTGACTTGCCGAAGTCCACTATCTGTCGTCATACTAGCAAGATTGTGCAGTCTTTTTTTAGTGACCTCACGCCAGCTTTGCAGTCTACTCTTCTCACGTCCTTGATTGATCACCCTAACTTGGTAGAGTGTAGGAGGCTTGCTGGTCTTGGTGCACTTAGAGATAGGGTTGTATGTAGCGAGGTCCTTAGCAGTGTTCAACGTTCCTATGCTTCTATTAAGCATAGGAACTCCAATGATGCCTTGGCAGCACGTCGTGCTATTGTGGCTACCATTAATAGACCTCATATGATAGGCCATGTGTGTACCGCTTCACGTCTTCTTCAGATTGCACCGTGCACATTGCGAGCAGGCATGATTAGGAGGCAGAGTCTAGAGGATAGTGAGACTGATGCTCTTTGGGCTTCAAGTGGTCGTGCACCTCGTAACAGTTTTGGGAGGAGCATTGCAGAGCATCCCCGGTGTTCAAGAAGGCATTGCAGAAGAGGGTGTCACACAGTGTGTACATTGAGCATGGTGCATGTTTTTTGGAGTGTACCCAGACTGAGTTGTACACTCAGTTTGTAGAAGCACACCCAAAGTTCAGGATTGGGCAGAGGTCATTTGAGCGATGTAGGCCATGGTTTGTGCGGTGCTCTCAGGAGCATGACACATGCTGTTGTCGCTACCATGTGGATTTTGGATTGCTGTATGACGTATTTCGTTCCCTTGATGGTCATAGGGGAGTGGTTCCTACTAGCCCTCACAACTTCATTCATTCCATATTGTGTACATGAGATGGTGACGCTTTATTCCACTCCCTTGATTGTGTGGAAGGCAGGTGTACTTTGTGTGGTGACTTTGCTAGAGTGCCACAAGTTGCACTAGATGCTTGTGATGTGCAGATGGTTCGTTGGTAGCAGTATGAGTACAGTACCTTGACATTAGATGGTGGTGCACAGTCAAGGAGGTTGCAGCTTGTGGGGAAGGAGACACCACGTGTTGTATTCATTGACAGTTTTCAAGGAAAGCTATACCGCTACATATGCCACTCGCACACTGCGAAGTGGGAGGATCGTCAGTTCCGTGCATGTTTGAGGACATTTCCTATAGGGGTGGTTGTCTCAATGGTGGACTTTGTGGAGAATTATACCTTTGCACCACAGCATGAGATCTAATCGGAGTATTATTTCTCTAAACAGGTGATGTGTGATTGAGTTATTGGTCTTTTTATGGCCTCATTATATTGAATTATTTCAATAGTCATATTTTTTTTCAATGCCATATTGGAGGTTGCTATATTTGTGCACATTAGCTATCGTCATGCACAAGCTCATGTGGATGGCATTGATAGCACCATAGACTCACACATCATTGTGCAAGAGAGTCACTTCTACATTAGTGATGATCGATCGCATGATGCCCATTTTGTGTAGCATTGCTTCACTTTGCATGATAGTTTCTTGAGGGATCATGGTGTCACATGGCAGCGGCGCTGGATCTAGTCAAATGGCTATGGTGTGGTCAGTTCAAATCTGCTAGACAATTTTATTGGTTCTGCAAATGGCATCGTGAGACAGGCATTCCAATCACATGGGGCTACTTCAAGACAGGGCATGGTAAGGGAGAGCACAATGGTGCAGGTGCTTGCGTGAAGTGTGCTTTGCATCAATACCAGTTCCGTCACAGTGTCGATAGCTTCAAGGATGCACGTGATGAGGTGTGGTGGTGCAGCAGCACTTATCCACTAGTGCTATCTCCTCATTTCAGTCGCGTGACGATAGGGTGGTGAGCCGGTATTTTTGGTGCGTGGACATTAGGAGTCTTGATCGGTCTAGGCCTTTTGATTGTCGTTCAGTGTCTGGCACTCTTGATTTCCATTCCATCAGGAGCATAGGTGAGTCTCACCCCGCGATCTTTTCTCGACGGTTTGCATGTTTTTGCTTTACATGCATTGATGATGATTGGGGAGGGTGCTCCATGATACCATGGGCCGATCCATGGGCACGGCGAGTGCTTTCTCCCTTCCAGCCTTGGGAGGAGATACATGATGATCAGGATGCAGGATTCAGTTCCTCTAGAGATTATGACCAGCTTACAGATATGTTGCGTATTGGTGATATCTTCGCAGTTATTGCTTCAGAGGGCAATGAGAGGGTGTGAATTATTACTTGTTGCGATACTCTATGGTGAAGAGTGTGTTGAATGAGGATACAGTGGATGGACATGGGATGCACTTCAATGCTCATAGCATGATCGTAGGTGGCCACTATTTTCAGCACATACGGAGGCGTGGTCGCTATATTGAGTTCCAGGAGTACATGGCGGGCATACATATATTCTCATCTTGTTGTTGCGATCAAGATTACTTTGAGTTGTGTTCGCACTTGCAAGGCGACGTCCACTCCACGATGGCACCTTGCAGTGGCAGATCACGAGAGCATACTTGCAACTATTGGCATGAGAGCTGATCCTGAGGAGTAGCACATTACATATCATATTTTTTGGGATCATCAATTGATCAGATTGATTTTTATTGGGTATCACTAGTTGATTACATATTTTTGTATTCGATATGTATAGGCTCACTGTGTGACTGTACCATTGTAATTTTCATGGACTCATATTTTGTATTTCACTATGATGGTTGTATACACGTTCATACACATCATTGTATTAGATTCTATTTTATACATGATGTTCGTTGTCTTCTCAATGGGATTTGTTTTGTTTGTAAAACAAAAAATTGTTTATTAGTAGTAATGTTGTAATTGTGTTTTGTGCTTTAGGACATTTTAAAAATGTGACTAAGAAAATTCGCACACATACTAACGAAATATGCGTGTGGACTTATCTATTGGTCCCTACTAGCATGACTACGTATGAAAAATGGTGCACGTACTAATGAAATACGCATGTGGACTTATTTGTTGGGGATGAAACTTCGCATGACTCTTAGGCCACCCTAGACATACATCCACACAAGATTCGGTCTCCAAATGATTTGGTATGCGCCACGTGGAAGGTATAATGCATACATTTTTACAATCCCTACTAGCACGACTACGTATGAAAAATGGCGCACGTACTAATGAAATAGGCATGTGGACTTATCTATTGGGGATTAAACTTTGCACGGCTCTTAGGCTACCCTAGACGTACATCCACGCAAGATTTGGTCTCCAACCGATTAAACGTTATATTTAATTCAAAACTTCAGTAATTTAAAAAATAACATAAAAACTACTTTAATCTCTTTTTTTTTTTATAGATGATTTTAAAAGACAAATTATATACTTTTTGACATTTAAATAAAAACTTCACTAACTTAAATAACTTAAATAACATAAAAGCTACCTTAAACTCTTATTTTCTTTTTTTTTTAAAGATGATTTTTAAAAATAAAATTTAAACGTTTTTTAATTTAAATAAAAATAGCACTAATTTAAAAAATAACTTTAATCTCTTTTTTTTAATAGATGATTTTAAAAAACAAAATATATACATTTTCACATTTTAAATAAAAAATTACGTAATTCAAAAAATAATTTAAAAAAACTTTTAAATGCATTTGAAATTTAGAAATATTTTATAATTAAATTAGATATTCCTATAAACTAAAATTTAAATAAATTTTCGCAAAAAAAAAATGCTACATAAAAAAGCCCTTACCTAGAATCTCCCGCTCCGTCCATCTCCGTCGTTGTCCGTCGGTCGTTCTCCATTGATACCGCAATTCCGTCGAGCTCCCGCAAATCCGTCGATTTCGATGAGGAGGAGCTCGATCGAGGTATGAAGAATGAGGGGGGTCCCTCTCTTTATATACGAAAATTTAGGGTTTCACTACCTCGATCGAGGTATTTCACATGCCACATACATATCGATCCATCATACCTCGATTAAGGTATAGGCATGCCACGATACCTTGATCGAGGTATTTTACATGCCATATATACATCCCTCCGTCATACCTCGATACCTCGATCGAGGTATTCGACATGCCCCATACACATCGGTCCATCTACCTCGATCGAGGTATGGACCTGCCACCATACCTCGATCGAGGTATGTCAACTGCCAGCCGGATGCTACATACCTCAATCGTGGTATCGGACATGCGGCCAAGTCATCGGTCCAGCACACCAGGATCAAGGTTCCTGGACTTGCCACGTTACCTCGATCAAGGTATGTCAACAGCCCTGTCAGATGGCACATACGTCGATCGAGGTATTTGACACGATCGAAGACATCTATCCATGATACCTCGATCGAGGTATGTGGACTTGCCACAATACCTCGATCGAGGTATAGCTGGTTTGCCACGATACCTCGAACGAGGTATAGGTGGCATGCCACGAGACCTCGATCGAGGTATAGGCTCGGTTTGGTGAAAAAAAGTCTAGGACCTCGATCAATGTATTGGCTCGGCTCGATTGTCCTCGTGTGTGAGTTTCATTGGAGATAATACCTCGACCGAGGTATTGCACACCGAAGCAAAACCTTTGTATTTTCAATCGAGCGGGTGTCACACTCACCCGAAAGTGGTCCGGAAGTGGACACCCTTAGCTTGCTACCTCCCATGAACCTTGACAAGCTCTATGCGCATGTCCTCAAGTACCTCCCTGATAAAATGGTACTTGAGCTCAATGTGTTTGGTCTTTGCATGAAAGACCATATTCTGTGCTAGCTGAATAGCACTCATGAAATCACTACTATGAAATGTCAATACACCAATATGAATACCCAAATCTCCCACTATCCAATCAAGCCATATAGCCTCCTTGCAACCATTTGTGGCTGCAACATACTCGGCCTCTATGGTAGACAAAGCAATGCACTTCTATGTGCGAGACATCCATGACACTGCACCACCTGCAGAGGTGAACACATAACCAGAAGTGGATCTCCTGCTATCCACATGCCTGCATAGTCTGAATCTGTGTACCCAAGTACATGCATCTCTCCTCTGCCAAAGCAGATGCACATCTCCTTGGTACCCTTCATGTACCTCATGACACAATTAACTGCCTCCCAATGCCTCTTTCCTAGATTAGCCATATACCGGCTAACAACTCCCATTGTAGATGCAATGTCCGGTCTAGTAGCTTATCATAGCATACATAAGACTCCCAACTGCTGATGCATAAGGAACCTTGGCCATCATGGCCCTCTCCTCATCCGATTTGAGACTATATGCCTGACTCAGTTTCACATATGGAGGTAATGGAGTACTTACTGCCTTTTCCCCCTCCATATTGAAATGTTGCAACACTTTTGTAACATACTCCTTCTATGAAAGCCAAAGGAGTTTCCCACTCCGGTCATGCATGATGCGCATACCAAGAATATGACTTGCAAGTCCCAAATCCTTCATGTCAAAGGCCTGATGCAACTTGGCCTTCAATGCATCAAGCTCATAGTATTCTTACTAGCCAATAGCGTATCATCAACATAAAGTGCCAAGAGTATCAAGCTATTATCCTTACCCTTACCCATTTTAGTGTACAGGCAGTGATCAATCTCACTTCTTCTGAAACCCTAGGCCCGAATGAAAGCATTAAACTTTTGATATCATTCTCTAGGTGCTTGCTTAAGGCCTAGAGACTCTTTTCCAGCTTACAAACCAAATGCTCTTTGCCCTTTTCTTCAAAGCCTTCCGCTTGTACCATGTAAATTTCCTCATGTAGATCCCCATGTAAGAAAGTTGTCTTGACATTCATCTGCATAAGCTCCATATCCTCTGCTACCACAAATCCAAGTACACATCCAAGTGTGGTCATCTTCACAACTGGAGAGAAGATCTCATCAAAGTCCACACCCTTGTCTTGCTTGAACCCTTTAGCAACCAAACAGGCCTTATACTTAGGCACATCGTCACCTATTACCTTCATCTTGTAGACCCATTTACATGGCAGTGCTTTCTTTCCAAAGTCTTATTTTTTATGAGTGAATTCATCTCTGATTGCACAACATACTCCCACTTGCACTGATCCTCGTGCATCATAGCCTCTTTATAGCAAGAACGCTCCCCGCAATCAGTAAGCATCACATAGTCTGCCCCTACAATAAATCTCTCAGGCAGTCTAAACACTCTAGATGATCTTCTCAAGGGCATTTCAGCTTGCTATCCCACCTGCATATCAACCACATTTGGCTCATCATTGCCACCAATAGATGAGCCATCATCTGTGCCCTTGGTTATGTACCTATGGGAGTACCTGGTGGCACCATTTCTTGCACATTCGATGCATGGACAACTTGCTGTCTATCAACATATGCGGGTGGATTCACATCTTGGAAAGTGATTCTCCTCATTTCCACATCCCTCATGGGTGTCTTATGCAACTTCTTCTCATTGAAGACCACATCATGGCTTCGTATGATTTTCTTTGCTTCTGGATCCCAGAGATGATAGCCCATCTCTCCACTTTCACCATAACCTAGAAAGATGCATTTCCTAGACTTAGGATCTAGCTTCTTTCCAAGCTCTTTTGGCAGAAGTGCATATGCCTCACACCCAAATATATGCAAATGAGAGTAAGAGGGCTTCTTGCCACTCCATGCCTCTTCAAGAATACCACCATCCAAACTCTTACTAGGTGATCCATTGATCACATGCACTGCAGTCTTCATTGCCTCTGTCCAAAAACCACTAGAAAGACTTGCATTGGAAAGCATACATTACAACCTTTCTTGAATGGTGCGATTCATCTGTTCTGCAACTGGATTTTTCTTTGGAGTATGAGGAGACGTGAGCTCCCTCTCGATCCCACGTGGATCACAAAAATGCTAAAAGTCATGAGAGATATACTCTCCACCATTATCAATACGTAGGAAATTAAGTGTTCTACCTAACTGATTTTCAGCCAAAGCCAACCATTTTTGAAATACCTGGAACAAATCACTCTTCTGAGCTATAGCATAAGCCCACACTTTCCTAGTTGCATCATCAATGAATGTCACATAGTATTCAGTCTTGCCTAATGACCGTGTAGGCATGGGACCACATACATCTAAATGCACCAAATCAAGCCTTTCAAGCTCTTTCTTTCCCCTTCTTTTATGGGCTGATTTAGTCTGCTTCCCATAGAGACAATGCCCACAAAATACAAAGTCAAAAAAACTCAAAAGCGGTACATAATCCAAACGGCATAAGAGTTTCATTCCATTCTAGCTCATGGCCACAAAGAAGTAACAACATGATCAGACACCCTTGATACATTTAAGGGATACAAAGTCCACACTTAGCACCCCTAGCCAAAACCATAGAGCCCTTCTGAATTTTCCAACTCTGAAAACTAGTATCATCTAGTTGACACGCTCAAATGAGACTCTTGGTCAGCTTAGGCACATGTCTCACATTTTTCAAAAACAAATGTAGACACATTTGCGAAGAAAACTTTATCACCTGTTCCCACTATCACATGCATAGTTATTTCCAAGATGAACACAACCTACCTTTCCATTGTCATTAAGTGGAGAACCATTCCCCATGGGGAGTAACATGGAATGAAGCACCAAAATCCAAAATCCAATCCTGGGAATATGCATCATCTGAAGGGGTAAGCAAGTCTACAGAGGTAGACTAGTCATGAAGAGAATGTCATTGTCACTATTATCAATGTGATTGCATTAATCTCCTCGATCTTCATTTTTCCTTTGTCCTCCCTTGGACTCTCTTCCTTCTTATTTGCACCTCAATTTTTATTCTTTTTCTTATCCTTTTGCTCTCTTTTCAGCTTGTAGCAATCCTTTTTCATGTGGCCCTTCTTGCCACAATGGTAACACTCAATGTTCTGTGCCCTAGATTTGCTACGAGACTTCCCTCTTTCTTGGGACTTTCCCTTGAACTGTGATCTGCCCCTTTGCACATTTAAGGCTTCATCCTACTTATTGCCATCCATAGACTTCCATCTAATCTCCTCGGCCAACAAGCTACCCACAACATCATCAAACTTCAGTACTCCACTAGGTGCAGAGTTACTGACAACAACTGTATGGAAGGTATCCCATGAGGATAGCAATGAACACAAGAGGAATATTGCCTTAGTCTCCACATTAAAATTCATCTTCTGAGCTTAAAGCTGGCTGAAAATAATATTGAATTCATTCAAATGAGAAGCAATGAAGACCCCTTCCTTCATCTGCAGCTCAAACAACCTCTTCATGAGATAAACTTTATTAGAGGCAGTTTCCTTCTCATAAGTGGCACATAATATCTTCCATAAATCTTTTGTAGTCTGCTCATTTACTACTATGAAATAAACTGACTTTGCAAGATGAAGTCTCTAACCGTAGACTTTGCTAATGCATCAAACTCATTCCAATCATCCTCAGACATATCTGCAGGCTTAACTCCAATCCCTGCTAAGGGTTTAATCTGCTTCTTTTGAATAAGCACATCTTATATGTTCTTTCCACAAAGAAAAGTTTGTCCCATTAAACTTTTTAATGCTGAAAAACTTGAAAGAGGATGCCATGATGCAAATGAAACAAAATCCCAAAAGCTAGTACCTATAAGAGAGAAATCACACCAAATACCAAGTGCACCCAAATATGTCTGCCTTAATGAAGGATAGTGTCACCAAAACTCAAGGCTCAAAGCATCAAAATGCATCTGACTCATGTGCATATACTATGCATCCATATGAGCAAATCTAGCCCAAAAGAAAATGTCAACCTGCAATGACAAAACAATGGCAAACCCAATGCCAATAAGAGCCAAATGCCTCCAGCATAAACATTGTCCATGGGCATAAGCATCAATAATGTCTTATCCAAGAGAGCATAGCACTATGAGTGCATCATCTGCAATGTGTCGAAGCCTTGCCTCAGCATAAAATAGCATCTATGTGCTAAACATCCATCAATAAAGCATCCCACAAGGCAATCTGAGCCTATCCGTGCATCCAAGAAGGATCACAATGCATCCAAATGGCCTGTAAAGCATCCACTACAACCCAATGCAAAACCATTAATGAGAGCACATGGCTTAGACTGCAACCAGCAAAGTGATCTGCATAAGGTATATCCAAGAAGTCATGGCCCCACAACAATGATCGCTAGTGAAAATAGAACCTAGTATGCCTCAAAACATGGGCGTCACTATATAATCAGACTCAGCAAGACAATCTGCAATATCTCTCTCTGCAGGAACTCTAAAATCGACGAATGGGAAATGGGGAGTCAACCCTTGCAATTGACCTGTAATCCAAAAAATCAAAGGTTTGAACCTTTGAATGGATTTTTGACAAAGAAATAGACAATTCGGCACCTCAAAGAGACAGAACTTCTCCAAATCTCCATGGAATCACGCAAGAGCTAGCAAGTAGGGGTTTTTGGGCCTCCGAAATGCAATGGAACAAACCGTTTTGAAAACTGTGGTCCCAATCAAGGGGTCCAACACACATACCAAAAAATGTTTTCAAAACTGACGGTTTTGAAAACCGTGGTCCCAATCAACGGGTCCAACACACGGATCAAAAATCATTTTTGGCAAACACCACTAGCATGCAAAAGATGAGCAACACATAAGTTTTAAGACCCCCTGAGTCCACCAAAGCTGACAGATCTGCGAATGGTTGCATCAAACTCGAGTTCCAACACACTGGCAGAAAAACGTTGAAGCAGAGACACTAAGTCATAAATCCAACAAAATGATGCCAAATTCAAGAATGAAGGTGTTTTCAAACTCTCAAAGTGCAATGGACACTAAAAGCATGCAATGGTTGTCTCTACAAAGTCATTCCGGACTCTTAGTAGTAGTCGAATGGAATAGGGGAATCATACAAAAACGTCTTTTTTGCTCCAAAACCACTCAGAGAGCTTTCCAAAGGTTTCTGCAAGGTCTCTGCACACCAGGATGCAGGTAAAGTCACCCAATGGAGCTTCTTCTTCCTCCCATGGAGCTGTAGCAGCAGACTTCGGGCTCCAGGCTCACACCCGAGCTCAACTAGAACACCCGCGCTCTGATACCAGTTCAAAGATCTCAACAACGGAAGAAAAACAGAAGAAGGTGAGAGAGAGGGAGAACCAGAAGAGAGAGCCACACAAGTTTTGGTGGGTGCAGAACACCCTAATCTTCTATATCATTCATATATATGTGTGTATCTGAGTATTGTACATAACCAGGGTTAAGGTATAGTGGCCTTTAACCCCCACAATTGGCCCATCAAATGTCACTTTTCAATCCCCTATATGACGGGAAGATTGCTAGATATCCCCTTCAAGTTTGATAACAAGCTCTTGAAAAACATAAAGTTTTGCAGGACTTTGAGGAAGACCTGGTAGGAGGCGGCCATGTGGGCTATTCATGTGAGAGCTAAAGAATGGCAAGCCATGGAGAAAGCAAATGCTAAGGACCTTGAAGATAGTTTGTGATATATTTATGCATCACTCAAGACTGTTGTAAATGCCTTCCCCCGGGATTGTCTGATTAGTACTTTGCTGTCAGAAGCTAAGGCTACCTTATAGATGATAGAACTAAGGAAGGTTGAGGTTGCAAGAGTCACAAGTAGGCTCCTTTGGCTATTTGTTGGTGACAGTCCCTCTAAGGTTTTCTTTCAGGCTGTGAAAAAGAAGTATGCAAGAGATTCTATGGATAGAGTCATGGACAAGGATGGCAACCTAGTTACGAAGTTTTGGCACACTACCGATACATTTCGCAGGGAATTAAGGTCAATTGTTAGCTCTGAAGGTGATAAAGACCTTGTGTGGCAAGAAAATATGAATTCTATCCTCTCGGATTGCTCCAATAGAATCACTGAAGGCTGGAGAATGTTGCTGGCTAGGCCTTTTACAGTTGAGGAATTATGGGATGCTATGCCAATTATGGGTAAGGAAACATCACCAGGCCCATTGAGTTTTTTGTCTCCTTTTGGGAGACAATTAAGGCTAACCTAGTGGATATGGCTAGTGAGGCTTGGCGTAGGGGAGCTTTGACAGCTAATGTTAATGCGGGTCTTGTAAAACTATTTTCCAAGAACCAGGAAAGGTTGGTGGTAGGGGATTGGCGCCCCATTTCCATGTTGAATGCCTCATATAAGATTATCGCCAAGGCCCTCGAAATAAGAATCTGAGACATTTGTTCTCAGATTGTAGACAAGGAGCAGACTAGGTTCATTAAATCAAGGGATATTTTCAAGAACATTCTGAACATCTCTTCTGATGTTGACTATGTCGTGGCCACGGGCGAGAGGTGTATATTCCTAGGGGTTGATCTAAATAAGGCATATGATAGGGTTAGGTGGGATTTTATCCTATGGGTTTAGAATGCCTAGGCTTTGGTTCACATTTTATCAGAATGGTGTCAACCTTACTTGCAAATGCCTCAGCAATTCTCTATATCAATGGAGGGGTTGTGGGTACATATACCTTGAAGCAGTCTGTCAGACAGGGTTGCCTGCTGGCTCCATTTCTGTTTGCAGTTTGTACAGTCCCTCTAATTGCAAAGATCAATGCAGCTATCTCCAAGGGTAAGATCAAAGGACTCAAGCTACCCTCAGTTGACCAATTACGCCTTCAACTTTTTGTAGATGATAGTCTTTTTATTTCTCAGGACAAGAAGGATAGTTTGTGTCAACTCTTGGACATCATCCAAGATTTCTACTTTGCTTCAAGATCCTTGTGCCACTGGTCCAAAACCTATGCTTTGAATCCAAGTGGAGGGGGTAATCCCGACTGCTTAGCAAGCTACGCCATTTAATGGATCAATAAAGGGACCATTGTACTATATATAGGGGCTCCTTTGGGAATGGATCTCTCATTAAACATAGATTTAATTGGATGAAAGAGAAACTAAAACTGAAATTAAAATACTGGAGCGGGGGTGGAATGTGCGGATATTGATTATCCATCATACTTTGTCAGCTATGACTACATACATTTCCTCTATCTGGAACTTGCGTAAGTCACATTGGGTAGAAATTGAAAAACTTTTCATCCTTCCTTTGGGCGGAAGACTCAGATTAGGGGAGAAATGGGATCTCAAAAGGGCCTCGAATTAGTGTTTCCTAATTTCAAGGGATTAGAAAGTGATTTGAGGTGTACCAATAAAAGTGCTCTGAAGTGTGGGGCAATGGTATGTTGAGGTGGCATGTTGCATTTACTATGCTAGGTCCATAGGTGGTTTTGATTTGAAAAAGATGGTTTTAGTTTGAAAAAGGGGAGGTAATACCACGGATTTTGGGAGAAAAACCACCACATTTGGGAAGGGAGCACCATGTATTGCCATGTGTCCCAAATTTGAAAAGGTGGGAGACGGGATGCATTAAAGGCACCCCATAGAAGTCAAAAAAGGCGGCTAGAGGAGAGGGGATGCATTTAAGGCGACTGCAAGGGTCGCACACTTTACAATGTGCAGAGAAGAGAGAAGATGCACATGCTTGCCACGTGTACACCCGAAATTTGGGCACCATTTGGGGAAGGGGGGCACGCCCACCAAAAAGTAAATGCGCATTTTGGCCACTAGCAAGAATCGAACCTCTAAGCACTTAACAATGGGACTCTCAATCTAACCACTAGGCCATTGAGCTAATTATGTAACTCTTCTCTGCCACGTTTTATATATTTTAATATGACTTTTTGCTACTCCATCATAATTATTTCCAAATCCATGTATGGTCCACCAAAACCACCTTAGCCTCCGTTATGACCCCTCCACATAGGATTGGATTATGAAAAATAATCCTTCACTAATCCATTCCTTATGAGGCCCTTTTGAGACCCCAATTCTCGCCTAATTCGGAATGGCACAAGAAGAATGCATTATGTTTCTTGGGAGATTCTTAAGATTCCTAAGCAGAGTCTTAATTGTAAATGGCTGCGAAAAATGTTTGCTAAGAAATTGCCTTGGGTTCAGATGGCTATTTGGTTTATTGAACGAGCAAAAGGGAAGAGTGTGGGCTATGGCTTTCATGGTACAAGAAGGTGCTCTCAGATTTTTCTATCAAAGTCAAAGGCTCCGATGTAGTGGCTAGCTTAGTGGCCACATGGACGCGCTACTGCCACAAGTTTAAGTGGAGGGGCCGAGCAGGCCTCAGGGGAGATGGTAGCTTGGGAGAAGCAATTTGGTGGGCCTTACCAATGAAATTTCAGCAGAAGCCCCTAAAGTTGATAGATTTGCTGAGAGCAAGAGGTTTACATAAGAAAGGTATTCAAAGATGGAAGGACATCTAGGATTCATCTAGTGCTAACTGGAAACCGATCCACAGGCTTGCTTTGGAGTTCCACCTGAATCAAAACGAGTTGAGAATCTTGAATAGTGTGCTAGAGAGGTTGGCCTACTAATATGATATACTCTACCCTTTGGTTGGATAAGCAATGGTGTTTTGGTAAAACAATCTTGAACAGGATCTTAGTGAAAGTTGCCTACAAAGGGTTGCTCCAGCCCATTCCTGTATCGACACGTCTCAATGAAAAATAGAAGTTAAGAAGGGGTCCCAAATGGTGGAACCACAGGTTCAAGGATTGGCATGGGTGTAGACTAGGGAAAGCTGGATTTGTCCTTTGCAAAATAGCTCACCCAGTTCTGCCAGTTAGAGGTAATCTCGCAAAATGGTCCAATTTTAGTCCATTATGTCCCCTTTGTGGGTGGCGATAGAGTCCCTAAAGCATCTTATGTGGTTCTGTCCGGTACTTAGAAGCACGTGGTGGAAATTGGGAAGTGCCATCAAAGAGGTAGGGCTGATGTCGAACTTTAGAGCCTCCAGCTAGAAGGTCGCTCAGCTCGGTGATGTGGCAAACTTTCCTTCTACTCTAGCATTTTGCTGGCCCTACCTAAGAGCTGATGTATGCTTGGCCATTTGGAATACTAGGAACTTATTAGTCTTTGCGCAGGAGCGGTTGCCTAGGTCAAAAGAAACTGTGATTTTGGCTGTAACATCCCAGAATTTGATGGACATGGCTTCAATAATGGCTACAAAGGAGGAGTTGTTAAGTTCCTATCTCCAGGATGTCAGGTTCTTTTTGTTCAAGGTTTAAATAACAAACTTGTGTGGGTCGAGGGCTTGTTGCCCACTCTTGTGGCCTATTTTCGTCTGGGCTTTGTAAAGGGCTAACCCCCCCTTTTTTCCTTCTATTTTCCTTTAATACAATCGGTGGTTTTCCCAAAAAAGAAAAAAAAAAGTGAAGAAAAGGATAGTCCTGCATTCTTTCAAAGGTGAACAAGAGGGCATTCCAGAAAAATAGTTGCAATTGCAAGTTAGTTTGCCACCAAAATTGTGCTTGTATTTGTAAGGTGCTAAACAAGAGTGCACATTACATGTGGACACTGTGGTGTAAACTGGGTGAATTTTTTAATGTTTTGGGCTACTAAAAGGCAAAGCTCCAAATCATGGTCAGCATTATTACTAGACTCCTATTTGAATGGCTTCACTGTACCATTCTTCTCACCTCTGTAGTCATCTATCGACACTAAAAAGCCATCTCCATAAAAGGTAGTTTCAAACTCTCAAGTAGATTAACTTTTTGTAAAAATTACACGTGGAAATTCACATAGAAGAATCCAACTGTAAGCAGGTAATGCGGGGTTAGAGAAGATGCGTCTTCTTTTTGGCAATCGGCACTACCTCTAAGGAGGCATTGCTAAAAAAAATTGCATAGCATGTATCGGTAAAGTTCCCCCCCTCCCAAATCACACACCCATGGCCAACTACTAGGGGCACATTTGCCTGTGGCCTACGATGCAGGACAGCAAGGAGCATCCCATAGGATTTGAATGGGAGCAGCCAACTGCGGTGGGCAAAATGCCCAATTGTTTGAGGGGGTAACTCAGCGGGTATGGTTGGGCAGTCTCATTGTAAAGCCCACCGATAAAATTTGTAGCATTTTTGCATCCTTGCAGTGGAATGCTTAGGTCCTAGCGATTGAATGGCATGGGGAGAGTCTAGTTGAATCACTGACAAAGACCCTGTGCTCCATTTGCATTGGCCAAAGATCAAACAAATCGTTTCAGCACAGTTGATCGCTTGGGATGGAGTTGCAAAACATGGGAACTTTGGGTTGGCGCTGGTGCACTAGGCTAGCAAGGTTGGCAGTTTGGGGGCACATTGGAAAAGTTGAGTTTTGTTAGTGTATGTAGGGTAGGGAAGCGCTCTTAGTTGTGAAGTTTTCTCCTTTTTTTTTTTGGGGGGAAAGTGTCAACAGTGCCTCTGTACTTGGGGTGACCAAGAGGTGCCCCTAGGACTTGAGCGCACACATGTTTGCACTCAGTTGTCGCTTGGTTTTAGCCGCTTGGTCTAAACATAGTTTGCACTCAGTTGTTGTGAAGATGAAAGAGGATTTGACCAAGGTAGAATCTTGAGGTGCCCTTGAGACATGAGCACAAACACACGAGAAGGTTTTAGAAAACGTTCCTCTGAGGGGATTTTCTTCATTCTACCATTTCAAGGCTGCCAAAAAAGGCAGGTGGAGACCTTCTCGCTAGGTTTGTAGGATTGGAAATCCATCTCGGTAACATTGAGAAGAAAGGTAATGTTAAGCGTACAATGTGGAGCTGCACCATTTTCACTTCACCACAGCAAATCACCACGTTCTGAATCACCTAAAATTTAGTCGTTCCCTCCTGTAACAACACGTGGAAAAACAAGGACTTCCTTTTTTGCATGCCATTCTGCCGTCTCTCCAAACTTGCAAAGTTAAGCAATCTTTGGGGGAATGGGGGAATGTCCTTTGGGCCGTGTGGTCGAAACACTTGAGTTGTGAACAAGGGTGAGGTTAAAAGGGGGATTAGGGAGGGGGGTTGAGTTTGATGTGGGTTAGAGGAAAAACGCTAATTCTATGAAGAGGGGAGTTAGAGAAGGGGAGGTTTCTCTTTGGCGATTGACAAATTGCCATCAAAAGAAGGTGAATGATAATAAATCATTCATAAGGCTTGCCCCAGGTCCAAATAGGGAAAGAGGTGGAGATGAAAGCGGAGAGAGAGAGAGAGAGAGAGAGAGAGGATCCGAAAATCAAATATGGCCTTCTAAAAGAAAACCCAGTTTCAATTTAACCCGAATCTTGAGTTGTGGTTTAAGTGTGATATGGGTTAATAGAGAAGAAACCCTAATTGTATGAAGAGGGGAGTTAGAGAAAGGAAGTCTTCTCTTTGGCGATTGGCAACAAGAAGAAGAAGAAGAAGAAGCAGCAGCAGGGCAGATTTCTGATTTTGGTGCTTCGCCTTCCCGTCGCCTCTCGCCATGAAGACCATCCTCGCTTCCCAGACCATGGACATCCCCGACGGTGTCAAGGTCGAAATCAAAGCCAAACAAATCCGTGTCACTGGCCCCCGTGGTCAGCTCACCCGTAACTTTAAGCACCTCAACCTCGACCTCCAGATCATCGAAAATGGTACCAAGCTCAAGGTCGACGCCTGGTTTGGATCGCGCAAGACCATGGCCGCCATCCGCACGGCTCTCAGCCATGTGCAGAATCTCATCAATGGCGTCACCAAGGGATTCAGATACAAAATGCGGTTTGTGTATGCCCACTTTCCCATCAACGCCAGCATCTCCGCCAGCAAGGACAATATTGAAATTCGGAACTTTCTTGGCGAGAAGCGGGTACGAGGGATTCTTACCTTCTTCTTGTTCGATCCAGGCTTCATGTTTAATTTTGTGATATGAGGATACAACTATCTGCTAGCAATGTATAGGTGCGTTGATTTGTCCTGTAAATTTTATAGCGTATGCATAGTCTCAGTTTGAGTTTTCCTGGAGGGCAGGTTCGGAAAGTGGACATGCTTAAGGGTGTGACCGTGACCCGCGCGGAAAAGGTCAAGGACGAGCTAATTCTGGAAGGCAATGATATTGAGCTTGTGTCTCGGTCTTGTGCACTCATTAACCAGGTGTGTATGCGAGATCCTTATTTTTCATGTATGGTTCCTGTATATTACGAGGGGACTTTTTTTTGCAGAGTACTTGCTATTCAACTGGATGACTGCTAAACATTTAGTGATCGTATGGTGGACTGATCTCAATAATTGGATTGCAGAAATGCCATGTGAAGAAAAAGGATATTCGGAAGTTTTTGGACGGTATCTACGTTAGTGACAAAGGAACGATCACTGAAGAGTGAATTACACTTTTGAAAATTTTGTCGAAGGATAATATTGCAGGAGGTTTGACATGGGGGCTTGTATGGGTGATGCCCTTGGAATTTTTTGGGATTTGATGGCTTTTCCCTCAGACCTTATGTAGGTAGAAGTGAAGAATGAATTTAAATGGTGTGCTCATTCTCTTCTTTGAGTAGATTTTCTTTCTGCTTCAAGGGTAACACACTTTATATGTAGGGCCAACAAATATAATGCAATATTGACTTGATTTCTTTGCAGCTTAGTAGTTTTTAAGGTTGAATAGAATTGACGAGTGCGGTAGATGAGTGAAAGCTAAGTTTGTTGAACGACTCACGTGTAAGTTGCAAGAATCTTTCAATAAGATTATTGTATGTGCAGTTGTGCTCTATAAAATTGCTTTTATCAGGTGCCTGGTACAGTTAATTTATCTCTTTCAGAGTCATCGACATGTCTCCATGCAAGGATAAATTAACCTTAGACGCTCATTGGGCTTGTGCGTCATAGAGTCTTTTCCCTCTCAAGTTTCATGTGTCCCGCCTTTTCCTTTATATTTCTATTTTGAATTGTGAACTTAAATCTGGAGAGATGTGACAGTTTGATTCAGCCTTCAAGCGCAATCTTGACGTGTGTGCTTTTCTAATACAACGTTCCCCTGTTCTTGCTCCTGGAAATTTTCCCATCGTTCGATCAGGTTTCCCTAAGCCGCCTCTTCTGAGCAAGAGATGGAAAGTGGCTCGTTTTGCATTTTTGCATCACTGCTTCAAACTTTGACTGATGCACTAGACTTTTTTTGGGTCTCCAAGTAAGTCAGTTAGGTTCATGTGACTCACAGAACCAGCAAGGTAAGGTTCTACAGGCGCCCACTGCTATTCTTTATTGCATAATTGCAAAAGATTGGCACTTATAACAGTCGACAAGTTCAAATATGTTACAAATTTTGCATTGAGTTGGATATCGCAAGCACTTTATTGGATTTTTTTGAATTGTATGACTGAATTGCAGTGCTAGGAAAGAACATTTTCATTTTTGCTGGTGGACACAGTTCAAAGTGGGAAGCCTAGCTCCCGGAATTGCTATTGGATCACAAATAGAATCTAATAGAATAAATTCTTTACCTGCCACATTACAGAAAGAGCTTTGACAATGGCACAAGAAGCATCGGTTAATATCTTTGCTATTACGCTTTTCTATTTAATGGAGGACATGAGCTTTTTAATCAGAGCTTACAATATGAGGAATTAAATTATGTAGTGTATTAATCTAGTGCATTTCCCAGAACTGAAACTTGTACTAAATAGAACTGTTTGCCTTGTGGTCCATGTCATGCTGTTATTTTCAATAATCTACTGTATCAGGGAGGAAGCAAAAGAAGCCTTATTCACTCATGTATAGAATAGCTGGGTGGAAATGCAAAGGCCAAGGTTCAAGGATAAGTTGATTTACCTGTTAGCTGAAGGTTTTTAAGCTGAGTACCTACATAGATCTCTCCTTCAGGGTTCCTGTTCTGGGTTTCTCAATTTGACTTCCTGCTTGTTAATTGAGTTGGATAAGATAAGATGGCTGTGCTTTAGATCCCCTAATAGGATTGAGCTTGGAGCACTTCCATTTCCTACATTTGCTGTGCTATATGAAGTTTTGATGGTGGGTTTTTTTGTTGGGGATGAGGATAATTGATTTGATTGCCTGGTCTGTGCAAGGCTTGAGTTCATTTACCAACCATCCTTGTTACTTGAAGGATAGTTTCATCAAAACAGCCAATGAAGCTCTAGAGAAGCAATCCTAGGCAACCATTTTTTCACAAGTACTACATGTCTCTTTCACATGTGACGAGATGGTTGGGTTTTTTGGACCTGCATGACCTCAATCCAAGGTTTTAGAGATGTACATCGTGGATTGTATACACATGACCACTATTAATGACCTTCTGTTTTGGGCTCTTTTGGTGAAATTTTATCTTATTGTTATTGTGGGCAAACCTGGATATCTCACCACTTCTTGATCCAATGGGAGTCATTTTTTCATGTCCATCTTGGATTCCTAGTGGTGCTTCTACTTGTAATTATGTGAGTGACATGCCTTCTAGTGTGAATGAAGTGAAACGTAGGCTTCTATTCACGTTTACGCTTCCTATTTCCATTAATTAATTTATCACTGTGTTGTGTCTATCGATATTCACAATTAACCTAAGCTCAAAGACCCTCCCTATTCTACCTCCTCCCTCAACCCCCCTCCCTCCCACACTCCTCTCTTTCAGCCGCCCTTACCTCCCTCCTCTCCCTTCGCTGAGCCACAGCTTCCCTTCTCCTCCCTCCCTCCTCCCCCTCACTTCTCCCACTTTTCTCCCTTACCCCTACCTTCCACTCAACCTCTTTCTCCTCTTGGAGAGCCTTCACTGCCCCCCTGCCTTCTCTTGGAGAGGCCTTCACAGCTCCCCTGCCTGCATTGAGCACTCTACTGGCCCCCTCCTTTTACATCCAGGGCAACAGAAACTTCTGGAAGAAGCCTGCAGCCTTGCTGTCATAGACTGCTACGCCACCGCCATAACCAATCTCAATGAGTTTACCTTAATTGACCATCGTCGTCGTCGCCCCCTAAACAGGAGCCTACCGTAATTGACCATTGCTCCCCCCCCCCCCCCCCCCCCCAAATTAATTAATAGGATGAGTTTCTCTCGCCGGGGTCCTATTAACAATTGCAAAAGTGATGTCTTATCAAGAAAACACGAGTTCAAAGAATTCTCAAACTTTAAAAGCAATACCATGAAGATCCATGAGTGATGTTCACTTTGAGTAAATGAATTTGTTGACATTGGTGATTCTGACAATTTGACAAACTAAGTCTTTGCTTGCATTCACACAAAGGAAGTTGAAATGTTGGATGAAGTATTGAGCAACTAGATGTCTAGAGTGGATGAGCTCAATGGTAATGATGCACATGAAGAGGATTTTATGACCTAAAAAAGGAATTCCATCCAAATTAATGAATGTTGATCTCTTTGAGATTGACAAGTTTGTTGACATGAAAAACTCTCACAATAGGATACGATCGGATGATGCAAATGTTCAATAGACTTACTTATAAATCCAAATGAGTAAGTTATGCAAATGGTATTGGGATGCCATGTGAACACAACCAAGCATATAGATGTCTAAAGAGGAGGAGAATCTAAGGAGATGCATCTTGTCCAAAAAGATAAAAAACGAGGCAATTGATGGATTGATAGATTAATGAATTCAAAGCATGTGTTTTGCAATGGAGATCTAATCGTTGCAAATGGAGATGCATGGATTTTGTCTACCTACTTTGCAATAACACTTGCAAGTAAAAGGAATGAATCCCTCGTTATGAACTTTCTTGCATGCCAATAATGCGAAACAATCCCATTGATATTGAAGCATTGTTATATGGAAAGAGGATTCACAACAAGGCATACCATGTCATGATAGGCATATCACCTAGAACATATTGGAATCTAGTTTACCAAGGTAACAAGGGTGTGAAATTTGACCTTAACATACTAGACAATAAGAATGGGCTGAATGGACTCCAAACAATAAAGGTGTGCTTGGAAAAGTGTGTAGACAATTATAGTGTCTTGGAAAGCATACACAAAATAAGTCACATTTGAGTGATATTTGGTGGAAGAGAAAATAAGTATACTAGGGTATTATGTGGGGCATATCAAAGAACTCAAAAAAATAAGTTTATTAGAGTCCTTCGATGATGTAGCAAGAGGAGCACATGTTTATCTATCTAACCAATCGATAGAGCAAATTGATCGGGAACAATTGTGACTTGCTACTTAGGAGGATACCCTAGATCATTCAAATGATGCACTGATTGTGCCACATGAACACCTAAGTGATTTTTCTTCTTCTTTTGTTTTGGTTTCTTCATTCTTTTGAGACATTCCTTTAAAGAATGAGGAGTTCACATGCAAGTGCTATGTCTTCATCGAGAAGACACCGCAATTGAGTTTGTCGCACAAGCGAAAGGATCAAGTAAAAACATTGATTAGAGCACAAATATACAGTTAGGTTCCATATGACTAAATGGTTACACACTAAGGAAGATATAATAAATAAATCGTCACCTAGAATCTCAACTTGGTAACGACATTACATGAAGTTTCTTTTTGGGGAAAAAAGTTCTTTATCTTTCGTGAAGAACTATACCAAGATGATAACAAGCAAGGAAGCATTGTGGATCTAGTATCCACGGTCAATAAGGCCATAATGTATGATTAGGTACTCATCCTATGTAGAATCTAACGACTAGATACATATTAACATTGATCATTTACAAAAGTAGATGCATAGCAGAGAAGAATAGAAGCCATTGATGCAAGGAAATATAGATTTGAGTTGATAGAATCCGTGTAGATGAATAGGTTGGGTTAGGAGTAATAGTGCATTACCAATTTTTTATACAAAGTGGATTGATGTTTTTTCCAATGGAGCAGATATATGTTGTAAAGTTTTTGGTTAAAAGGCTGGCAACTTCCTAATGACTAGCTTTGTATGAATCACCTGCTAACTCAATCATGGAATATGTTGTCGAGAACAAAAACGATATATCTAACTTCTAGAGAAGAAGACTAAAGAATGTGATTTTTATTAAAATGTGTGCATAAACATTAATTGAAGATAAATACTATAGGTTTCATTTTAAATAAATAGGTTTTTAGAATATGCTTGGCATTTAAAATCTTTTAGCATATCATTAAACATGGCATGATCAATGTATTTGAAAATTGTTTTGAAGGGTAGAACAACTGTGGAATGGCATTTAAGCATCTTCCCAATACATATATATAGTACTAGCTTTTGTATTTCTTGGGATGGTGATAGGTGAGTTGGTCCATCTTCAGCAATCTTTTGATACATGGTCTAAACACTGTAAATAACCCTATGAATGAAGGAAGAATTGCCCAATGAGAAAAAACTATGGAAAAAAGATAACACTTTTTTATTTTTGGGATCTAGGTATTCCTCCAATACTTATACCTCACTCCCAAATCGTTCACCTTGACCTTGTAATCCTTTCACTTGGTTCCTATAATCCTTTCACCTCGACATCGGATGCCTTGAATCCAGACTTTGGTACTTTGCTTCTAGGTCTCAGAAATCTTAGATCTAGATCTTGGAACCTCTAGACCTGAATCTTTGAATCCTTGATCACAGATGATTCGAAGCACTATCTTAACTTGTTTCTCGATATAAATTTTGTCTTTCTCTAGGATATGATCTGTAAGGTGATTTTTGAGGTTAAACAAGGGAATTTGGAGATAATTTTTACTATAATGAATACTTTATGCTTTAGATTGAAGATTTATTATGCTTTGCCAGTCCTCAACATTTGCTCTGCCTCTTCTTCCAACCCGGGAAGCACTTGAGCTTTACAAGTACCTATAGAACTAAGACGTTTTATATAGCAATTAGTGACATGATAAGGATTAGTGACAAGAATACATTGGTCATGTCAATAAACTCTCTAGATCTTTAGTTTCAACTGCGGCAATCCAATTACAAGTGTTTTGGATAAAAAGATCTTTCAGTTAGCACAGGCTAGGTTGGAGGTAGCATGATAGAAAAAGAGTTACGATCTTTTGTGCAGCACAGGCTAGGTTGGAGGGCAACAAGATAGAAAAAGAGTTGTGGATAAGACCTTGGGCCATGATGTGTTACGTTCTAGTTGGAATGTAGCAAGACCTCAAATGCATTGGTGAAGAAAGTCCTTAGAGAGACCAATGGTAATGGATATAATGTAAATAATTGGTTGTTATGTTGTGTTTGAAATGGGTTGACTAGGGATTTGACTATCAAGGCCCTTGATGATAGGGTTTGAGATGACTAAAGGCTCTAAGATCCTCCATTTGTGTTAATGTGGGTTAACATGTTAGCCATGCACCTAGGGGTAAGTGCCTAGGGGTAAGAATGTGATTAATAAATAACTTAAATATCCAAAGGAGTAAAAGGGGGTTAGGACTTAGTTAACAAGAGTGCACAAGTGCATGTGGGCACTGCCTCCTAGTATAGTGGTTAAACAAGTGCCAATGGATTCAAAAAAGAAAGCAACCGAGTTTTTAAAGGGCGTTATCAAATGTCACTTTTTGTAGGATGAAATGAAATTTTGATAAATACAACTTAATTATTTTCTTAAAACAATTACATGTAGAGATTCAAAAAGAGTTTCAATCTTCCAGTGTACCACTCCTAAGGAAGCACTGCTAATAAATGCATGGGACCTTAGGACCTGGCAAGCAGTTAGGAATAGTTTCTAGGGCAATTAGGACACCTTGAGCCATGATGAGGTGAAAATTGAATGTAAGAGTGTGTACCCACTCATCGCCCCACAATGCTCAAACAACATTCTTAAGAATTTGTGGGAGGTGGAGAGAAATGGTTACTGTGTACTCCTCAGCCACATTTGATGACGAATCGCGGATCTTTGGCAATAAATTTTGCAAACGGCCCACAAAAATAGGAAAATTTGCAAATGCATTCGCCTCCTTACAATTCAGTTGGCCCCAAAGTGCTCCATTAGAGAGGGATTCTATCTCTATTAGGGTAGGGCATTGCTCATTAGGCGAGTAGCTCAAGGGAACATGCAAAACAAGCAATCTTGCTCATGTAGCTGCCGTGAGCAAGAATAGGCTCTAAGCACATATCAAAAGACATAACTCGAGCTAGGAAGCGTTACATACAGAGGCAATGGTTATAGGGTGGGTGGACAAATGGTCTGGGACATCTATGAGTATCTTCAGGTACTAGGAAACTTAACCATTGTAGGCTGATATCAAAGCATCAAGCTAGTGTTGGAAGAGGCTTTGTTGATTGCACTTGTGTTTATGGTTTGTTGCTTAACTCATATGTGAGATTGGTTTGTGAGATTGGTCCAAAAGGGGAATGTATCTGGTGATGCATTGGGATTGCTCCATTTATGATCATTAGAGTGCTGACATTGAGGTGACACTTTGGATACGTTTTGGTTGGGTTTTGACAAAGCGTCGAGTATGACCAACTACAACAATGCCCACAATTCAAACTGATGTTTGTAGACGATCAAGTGGAGCATGGTAGTTTGGTTTAGATCCTATCTCATCGTTTATCACATCCTTTGTGCAAGAATTTATCATTGACTTTGTCATCACCTTCTTGGACAAGCACCATGAATCCTTGGTTTAGCTTAAGGAATCTAGATGCATTTGCTCATTCTTACGTGCAGAGGGCATGCGGAAGAGAACAGGTGGCTGGTGTGTTTCCGATTTTATAAAATTCTTGTTTTGCATTGTCTTGATGTATTAGAGTTGATCTACAGGTGGGCAAATGTGCGAATAACAGCATCATCACAGGTGTGTTGTAATTCTTGTTTTGTTGTATGTACAAGGGTGGGCATATGTGTAGGATTGAAGCAACAGTGGACATAACTGAGGGGGAGAGACAATTCCACATTTTTGTAAAAGGGATTTTTGTTGTGTGTGCTGCTATAGATAGTGTTTCTTCCCTGCGAACTGTGCTCATATGCTTTTGTCTTTTGTGCTAGTTGTGGCAACAAAACTGATTCATAATAGCATCGAAAGGTTCAATTGAATTTTTTGATTAAATATTGGGGGTTGGTTGGCTCAGCAATTGTGGGCCAACAAGGGACAAGAAGAATTATATAAAGCCATTCATACTCTAATGTATGGACTCTCTCAAAAGGAAACCAAAGCAACCTAATATAGCAAATCATAGGCTTGAGAAATATGCAAGTAAGATGGCTAATAGGATCTCACATGTCATCGAGGGATGGCTTCACAAATGGGACGAGGCCTTGTCATATATGAAGTCCACAATTATATAATGATGATTCCAGAAGCCATGCGCATGTTCATAGAAGTTTCCAAATAGTGATAGATGAAGTAGCAAAAGGAAAGTGGCTCCAATTACTTCGAAAAACTTTAACTAGAATTTTGAAAACATTTCTAACTCAAAATGAAGCTTCTAGAGTGTCGAATGAGCATAGGTATCTCTTTCTTGAAACAGTTTGTGACAAAAGGTACGGCACAACAAGCCAATAATCAAGCCAAGTAGGCTAGGATAAGCGGTAGTATGTCACATCAGGGCGAAAACAAAAGTATCCCCTATGGCAGCCTAGCCTTGGTCAAACTCTTCCTTGAATCTTAAATAGAAAGAAGATGCCTTTAACTCCATTTGTGGAAGGAATATCCAAAGAACAAGAGTCATTGCGTAAGGCTGAATAGTAATCTCAAAGTGTGATATGAAAATGGAGGAGAATCCCAAGGTTGATGACCTTAAGATTTAGCTAGCGGGACCTACGAGCTGAGGCCGGTGGTGTAATTTGGAAATACCTTCCAGCATACCTCAACAAATTTTTAACATGATAATTATAGAGATGGATGCTAAAACCTTGGCAATGTTTTCCACTTCCTAGCTTTGTCCAAGGGGGGATCAAGGGGTTTTGGCAGGCCGAGAGGTACATATATCTCAGGATTTGAATGAGCACCCTATTCTTACATAGTGTCAAATCTATGCTAATGATTTTGCGTAAGTCATAAAGGAAGCCATCATTTAGAGAACCAAAAATAACTCAAATGGTGATCTCCTCGGGTCAACTTAGAACAAATCAAGGCATAGATCGAGAATGAAGACAAGGCATGTGACTCCCAAGAGGTCAACACTCAGGACCGTTGGTGGATCATCAAATGCAAGCCCTACTATGAGATCCAATCTTTGTTCCATTGCCCTTTTTTGTGAAGGCTTTAGCAGTCTCATTTCATCACATAGTAATCTAGAGATGTTTGGCACTTTATATTTTGGAGATGAGACATAGAGACCAGCTATCAAGAGCCCATAGTATCACATGGTTGGATACTATGATCATCTTGTTTTATCAAGAGAAGCTGAGGATCAGGGGGAGGGTGATGACAATAGGTAACACACACTTTGTTAAAGGAATGTCAATCCTACACCCGAGTTTACACTTCCAATACTTAAAACATCTATCGAATATGTTTGTAATGTTAAGGCATCCCTGTTTTTCACACTCATCTGCTCCATATCTAACATACACCTTTATGTCCGATTGCAAGTCGTTCGCAGTCATGTTCTTTGATACACTCTTAAATTGCAGGAGCCCTACTTCATTCATACAATAACAGAGCATTTTGCGAAAAGTATGCATGTTATTTTGCTTCAACTCCCTACACATGACAATGCTGCCAACAACAAGCCTATTTTTGTCCCATCTGCTGTATTTTTCGATAACTTGTTGATAGATTGGACACTTATTGCCATGACTCGACACACCATTTGCAAGTGCAAATGGTACAATGCACCCCCTCTCTCAACCGAGCACAAACTAACAACACAACACGATTTAGGAAGAACATGTAGATCTATGTCACCCCCTCCCACACCTGTTATGACACTGAGCCCCATCTACACTTGTTATGACAGTGAGCCCCATCTTCTTACTTTCTTGCGACTCGAACTCGATGGCATGCCCCTACCTCTCAGATAGATCTCCAACTTGCTAACCAAACAAGCACATGCCTTCATCCTCTAGCATCCTCCTCTTTATATATCTCAACATTCAATAGGCGATGCTCCAAGCTTTAGCCATTTCACAAAGTTTGCATTTCGACGTGGGGGCATGGTCTCATAATCCCAACAGCTTTTATTTAGCATGAAGCCTCCAACACGTGTCACACATGAGACTCAGCGTCATGCCATTGGAGTCCTCTAAAAAATCCCATGCACCCCTCTATTTCACCACTACCCTCCATTAACCCACCCAGTCCATCAAGTAATACCCATTTTTCAATATCATGGGGACCTATTTAGATTTTGTGAGAAGAAATTAACCAATATGCCTGCAAAAATGGGGGGGATGACCATTTTTCGAGCAAAATCTTCTGAGCATCTGAGCAAAGGGGAAAAAAAACTTCCAACTATGTAAAAATATGGCAAAAATGCATCGAAAGAAAACATAGTTTCACTTAGAAATATGCAAAGTATTATAGCAATGCCTATTCTATATGCAAATCTTTACATGAATCTTTGGGAATGGTGAGTAACATAATCGAATGGCTTTTGAAGAAACCCACATGTAGAGTAGACTTCTCTATGAAAATTCCCTTATGATCCTTCTTACAACTTTTACTTAACAGGGGGTGACATTGAAAACCCTCTCTCAACCTATCTTCATGAAAGGGTTTCTCCAAAGAATTTCATTGAAGCAAGCCATCAAGGTAGTCACCAGCAAAACCCTTTTGAAGTACTACCTTGGACGGCACTTTTAAAGGTGACATAACTTTCACATCTAATAACCAAATATAGTCATTTAACCACTCAAATTGATCAGAAAATCCCATTTGAGCACATCTATGGGGTTATATTTGGAAAATCTTGCATATATATAGTATTAAATATTACATGTATTTATAAGATAAGCCCAAGTTAATACTTATTTACATTCATTTTAAACTTCTTTAGAAACATATCTATAAATATCTTGTTACTTACGCTATAAAAACACTAGAAAGATCTTGTCATAATGATATAAATATGTTTAATAAGTAATTATATATGTATAATAGTATTGCATTGAGAGTGATTATGAGGGATGTTTCTTAAAGGAATTATTTTTCAACACTTTTTAAAGGTAATAACAGGGATGTCTATGAATAAGAAAATTTATGTTATGTAAAAATGAATGAGTGACTAGTTTGTATATTTTTATGATAAAGAGATCTAGCTCTAGTGAAAATAAAAGTGTAAAAACCATGTTTCCTAAAGAAATACAATTTTTTAAATCTCTTGAAAAGCACGCTCGAATAAACCTGCTCATAGGTTTTTGCTCGTAAAATTGGTGCATCCCAATAATGGGATATTTGGATTTTGTTGAAATGGAATTAATAAACATGAAGAGGCATGTTGCTGAGCATAATGTCAGTGTGTTGTTTGACTCAGCAACAACACACAACATTATTAAATCCAAACTAGTGACAAGACTAAAGCTGAAAATCAGCCCATCTATAAAATTTAGATGGCAGACGGGATTCTAACTAAGGTGTGGGACCAAAGAATCACACAATTGGAGCTATGCATCCAAGACTGTACAAAGAAGCTAGACTTTGGGATTACCAAACTTGTTCACTTAGATATAGCACTTGGAACGTTATGGAACTCAATGTAGCACTTGGAATGTCATAGCACTCAAAGAGAAATATTGAGGTGGATTGGCATCTAGAAGAATACCTCAAGTTGGGCTAGATTCTCTCACCAGTAATATTGAAGAAGAAGAAAGAAAATACCTTTTGGCTGTGTATCAACTAATTGGGGTTAAACAATACTACTGTTAAGCACAAATATCCGACGGAAAGAATCGTTGATCTGTTGGATGCTTTGCATGGTTATAATTTTTAATAAAATAGACATGAAATGTGGATACCATCATATTAGAATTCGTTCTCAAGAGGTACATAAGATTGCTTTTAGAAGTAGATCTAGTCACTATGAGTTTTTGGTGATGCCATTTAGGTGTACTAATGCTTTAGGTACCTATGGCATGCTGATCAATGATTTACGAGGAAGCTTGTAATAAAGAACAATTACAAAACAAAAGTCCTGCTGAGCATAAAGAACATTTAAGAAAAGTGTTCAGTACCTTGAGACAAGCTATTCTCTATGTTATTAAGAATAAGAATGTGTTATTTATGCATGGTTAAGCTAGAATATCTTGGTTTCATTTTACCTCTTGATGAGGTTGAACTAAAATTTTAGTGCCACCAGTACCTAAGAGTGTGATCCTTTGTGGACCTTCATGTAGTTCTATCAAAGACTAATTAGAGCGTATTTTGACATTGTCTCTCCATTGACTGTATTGACCCCAAAGTACTTTAAGTTGGGGAAAAAAATCAACAAAAAACCTTTGATTCAGATGTAATAAAAAGGGTTGTAGCTCAAGGACCTATATTAAGAGTTGTTGGTTTCCAAAAACCGTTTTTTTTTTAACTGATGCAAGTGGCATTATGGTAGGAGTTTTTCTATTGCAAGAAGGGAGGCTAGTTGCCTTTGAAAGAAAAAAGATTTCACCTTCTTAGAAGAATTGGCCAACTCATGAACACGAGTTGTATGTCATAATCCATGTTTAAAACGATGGAGACATTATTTATATGGTGTAGAGTTTTATGTCGATGTCAATCATGATCCTTTGAAATATTTTTGCAAATGAGCTGGGAAATGTTGTGTAGAGGCAATGGTAATAGGGTGTGTTGGATAGGTGGAAAGATGGTTGTCGACACCTGTGAGTACTTTCAAATACTAGGAAACAATTACATGATGGTTTGATAATGGAGTTTTTTTTTAACGTCCGAATTGCATCAAGAAGATTTATGTGGACATGATTACAACTGCAAGTTAGTTGGGTTGCCTTTCAATGGTAGTGAATACAACAAATCATTACTTTGATACCTAAAAAGCATACTAGATTCAATGGTTGTGAATACAACAAATCATTACTTTGATACGTAAAAAGCATATTAGATTTAAAGTTTCTATTGGAGACCTATCACTGAGGTCTTGAATGTCTCTTATAAGCTATTCTTGACGGCTCTGTTTTTTAGGGTGAAGCATCTACTTCAATATCCATTATCGGAAGAGCAACATGGTTATGTTTTGGAATATTAAAAATGTGAACTTTGCAATCTAGGCTTAGCATGAAAGAGCAAGTGCACTCCCCTAAGTTTGGATTTAGATAAATCTTATGACAAGGTTAGATGGGGTTTCTTATGCAAACTACTAGAGAAGGTTGGTTCTGGGCTGTACTTTTACCAAGTGATAAACACCTTTTTTGAAACATTGATGTCTGGGTGGCACGGAACGAAGCTGTAGGGGAATTTGATTTAGCAGGTCACAAAGGCAAGGTTGCCTACTAGCTTCAATTCATTTTGCCCTTTTATCTGAGGTGTTGCTGGTTAGCTATAAGGCCTTGCAGGAGGTTGATGTAGTAGATGGTCTTAGGCCACCTTGTGGGAGAAAATTGGGTTGTAAATGCTTGCATTCAATCTCATCTCCTTGATGATTAAGAGCAACAAGGAATCGGATAACCTACTCAAGCCTTGGATCCATTCTATAGTGTGGTCAAGCTCCATCTATAATGGGGATAAGATATTTAACTTCTTAGGGTGGGCCTCGAGGTCATGAGGTTTGTAGTGCCTCACCATGTCCTAGCTAGTGAACTGCTTATCAATTCCATTGGCAAGATTTAGGGAACCTTTGGAGACACCTCAGGTGGTGCCCTTTGGGTCACATTGTCTCTATGAAGAAAAGACTTGCTTGGATGCCTCCAAGCTTAAGGTCAAACTAGAGATCTCAGTATGCAACGGCGGTTTGGGTTCCATGTCTTGTTTTTTTTTCTCTTATTTGATGTTTTACTCTCTCATATTGACAAACTTTTGTGGGATAAAGGGAATGGGTGTTAGATTTCATTTAGTTCTTTGGAGTGCGTTTGTGGCTTCTAATGTTGAAGGAGATTCAGGGTTCCCATACCTTTGACTTAAGTCTTTAGCCTTGTGTGCTAGGTGAGTGATCATAATGTTCTTGGATGGAGACCCTTGGATAGAATTCGTAACAAGCAAGCTTTGGGCAATAAACTAGGCAACCAAGAATTAAAATATCACACGACCATTAAATTGCTCATTATTGCTCCCATCGATTGATGAAATATCACTTCCCCCCTCTTGAGCCTCTCTCCTTCCATATTCTCTGGACCTTCCCTCGCTTCCTTGCCCCCCCCCCCCCTCCCTTTTGCTTTAACCTAATTGCTCTAATCGCTCTCTCCTTGTTGGTATGGTGTATGCCAACTTCTTCCAGCTGCAACACGCATCCACCCTATATCTCTTAGGGCTCACTCATCATCACCCTCTCCCTTGTTAAGCTCTAAGCAATAGCTCATAATTTGCAAAGCTCACACACAAGTGGTTGAAGGAGAGGTTGAGCGCAAACAAACCTTAGCTTGTCTCCCTTATCATATCTATGAAGCACTTATCTTGCCATGAAGCTCCACTCCTTATCAACTACATTGCTAGAGTGTGCCACAGGGGGTGAGCAACAAGAGGTGGAAACCTTGGGAGAAACGAGCAAGGAACCGTGGCACCCATCGAATTTGAATTGAGACCCAAAAACATCAGTTTAGGTTCACAACAAGCTTGCATCATCATATGATGTGGGGCCAAATCTAGTTCTATCTGAATTAGCAATTTAATGTGAGGAGCGAGGGAAGCTTGCCAATAATCGATTTTGCAACTTACCGATGTGAGATGGGACCCATCCACGGCCACACAATTTAGCATATTGTTGAGCTACAATGCATCTATCTGAACTCCTCTTTGACAACAATGGACATTAATTTGACTTTACAAAAAGTTACAATTCAAAATCCATGGGCGACGACCATGATGAGTGCAAATCTACTTATCTAGATTAGCAATTTGAGGTGAGCGAGGGAAGCTTGCCAATAACCAATTTCACAACTTGCCGATGTGAGGTGGGACCCATCCACAACCACACAATTTAGCATATTGTTAGGCTACAATGGATTTATCCAAACTCCTCTTTGACAACAATGGACATAATTTAACTTTACAAATGAAGTTACAATTCAAAATCCATGGGCGATGACCATGATGAGCAAGGTTCGGCAAAAGAGCAGAGGCCTTCACAAGGGCTTGCACTAGAGGTCAAGAAGGATGACTCTACAATTGAAACTTTGCAAAGTTCCAAAAAAACTTGGCATGGCTCTAAAAAACTTGCCAAGGGAAAGCAAGTCTGCAAGAGAAGGCACAAGCTCAATGGAGAGAGGGGGATGAGCATAGCTAGGGTTAGGAAGGAAGAGGGAGAGGGGGGGTTGAGGGGGGAGAGAGAGCAAAGAGGGGGAGGAGAGGTTGAATGATGCAAGAGGAAAGGGGCAATAGAGCAAGAGATGGTAGGTAAGTAGGGGGGCCCTCACAAATTAATTGGTTTAAGGGGCTTCTAACTTGATTAACATCGCAAGCATGTATACAAGATCACTAAATTAATTGAATTTTTAAAAGAAGAACCATTTGAAGTTTTCAAAGGTATACAAAATGCACGTAATCTTATATTGTCCCGTACATTAACTCATACAACCCGATTCTTTAGCATTCTTCCATGTCTGCCAGAAAATGTCCTCAGCAGCTCCCTATAATTTAAGCTGCCCACCCCCCTACTTTCCATGTTCCATTACTATCTAAGGAAATACTTGCAAATAGTAGTTATCCCTTGTTTTGTGTCACAAATTAATGGATTTAATTATGAGAATCAATACATAGGCTCAAAAGGATGACCAACATGATTTTCAAACCCCAAGAGCAAAGTTAGATCTCATCCAGAACTTCGGGGACAGACAATCAAGATGATTCTTTTATCATAGGTGGACACACAGTGAGACTAAGTTAAGACTGCAAAGTATTTTAACTCAATTCAATTTAGACAATCAATTGCTGAGATGAATTAAGATGACCTACTTTATTGTGTTAATTATACATAAGAGAGAGAAAGCTGTGCTCTACCAAAGGACTTAAAACACACTCACGATAGGAACGATAGGAATCCATGTACCATAGACAGTATAAGAACCTCAAGCTGACAAGCTTAGGCTCTATCTTCTTGATCATGGAAGTGTGATGTAAATGAGCATACAATTTGAGCTATGTTATAATCAACTGAATTGTGAGACACTCTACATAATGTAAAGCAAGATTCTGTGAACTCTTTGGTGACGTAGAGAGCAAGATTCCCTATATAAAAATTGAAATGGGCAATTACAAAGCCCACCCCAACTTTTAGATTCTCACTAAGATGGGTTTGTCTTTCAACTATAAGCCCAATATACCCCAAGCTAGGAGATGAGGATGTGGCCACAACATGCTTTGGAGAGAAAATAAAAAATCAAAATAACTTGAAACAGAGCTATTAAGCTTAAGTTCTCATCAGGACCCACATATCTGCATTTCCAGAATCTCTAGGGAACATTTATGGTACTTGTGGTACATTTACGGTACAAGATCTCAAAGCTATGCACAAGGGAAGGATTAGCATATTGCCCACTTGGGCACAAAGATTCTTTTAGTTCCATTATCCCTTATTAGAAGACTACTAGAGCCTGATAGCAATGGAAAATGGCAAGGCTAATACCCTTTCTAGAGGACATTTTGAAAGGCAGCACAGACATTCATAATGGATGTGGTATCTTTCTTTACACTCATTTCTTTTTCCAACCTTGAAGCCCCGCATTTTTTGCAGCCTGAAGCAGAACCAGGTAGGATAGGATGCTAAAGACAAAGGTAAGCTAACTACATTTATCCTCAAGCTTTTTCAGCACACCGAAATGTTTTGCCTAAATTCTTGCTAGTACTCAAACAAGAACACAGGAAATGCTTCAGCTTATCTTTGTATACAAGCACTTCCTACTATGCCATTAACCAGCAATGTAGTAGGCCCCACACCGAGACTTTTAACCTGTTTGCTCTAGAGGCTCCCACATGCGCCCCACATACTTGAGCATCCAAATACACAAAAGTTTTCAGAGGCTCACACATGCGCCCCACATACTTGAGCATCCAAATACACGAAAGTCTTCATACCCCTTAACTGAGTAAGATTCTCTCACATGCACTCACACTTGAGCATCCACTCATGTTGCGTTTCTCTCAAAAGTCTAGACATGCATTCCAGATTCAGCCGTGACAGGCTGGCACTGAGACAGGGCTAAACCAAAAGGTACTCCACTTTTTCTAAGTCATAGCATGTGAAGACTGAGGCATTTCAAATTAGCACCTCTGAAACAAACACATTTAATGTAGAAATTCTGAAATATGGCAGATCAGACGGTAAAAAGCTGATTATTACTAATCAGCAGAATGCAATATGGTAAACGATGACTGTAACCAAAGCAAAATCTCAAGTCAGATTTCCATTATGGGTCTTGCAGAGTAGTACATATGCACTAAGCCAAATCAAGGATTTATTTTCAGCACAGAACGGTTAGTCACATGCTGCCATGGGGAGCGAAAGAGTGTTCTTCAGCTTGTGGAAGTTCAATTATTTGGTGCTCAATAATGACATTACCTGGAAGATACAAAATCAGCTTTGACCTGCACTGTCAGACCCCACGTGTACGTAAGGCCATGCCTATAGTAAAGGCCCGAAAGACCCTGACACTAAACTACCTTGCGCAACAGCTCGATCAGAGGCTGTTGACAAAAGACCTTCCTCGTGCTTCAATAATAATCATCTTCCCCTAAACAAGGAGAATTATCATTGATAGCCTTTTCTAGAAATATAAGGGAAACAGCATTTCCACTTTAGAGTTAGCCCCTGAAGATCACATTTTTTGGCACATTACCTACAGTACCAATAATCTTTAAGACGACGAAAACCATTAGCAGGCTGGAAAATCATGCTCATTTTAAAATATACCACTATGAAAGCTCGAAGTCTTTACATACCCAGACAAGTTTTAAAGGTATTGTAAGAAGAGTCAATCTCTATCAAGATCAATATGAAGAAGTATTCAGAATCATAATCACAGGAACGGAAGGATTGGCAAAATCAAAATTAATAGTGACATACACTTTCAGAGAACACTCCCTCGTGTGAAACTTAAAGAGTCAAAAAGATGTAGGTAGCTGCTTGCAGCTTTAAGACTACTCTAAGCACTCGGTGATCAATGGCCACAACTGGTAACCGCTCATAACTCAGGCTGCTGTTGATTTCAATGCACCGGCTCGTTTTTTTGCTTCCTCTACGATAGACAACTTAATACCTTTGCCTCTAGGAAGCGTTACCCATGGTTTGTTACCTTTTCCGATGGTAAACACATTGCCCAAACGAGTAGCAAACTCTTGTCCGGCAGCATCTTGCACGTGAATGATTTCAAAACTACCCTTATGCTTCTCACGATGCTTAATGATACCAATTCTTCCTCTGTTGCGACCTCCAGTGACCATAACTATGTTCCCAAGGTCGAATTTTATAAACTCAACCACCTTCCCTGTTTCAAGTTCGATCTTAATTGTATCATTAGCTTTGATCAAAGGATCAGGGTACCTGATCGTGCGACCATCGTAAGTTGTGATATAAGGAATGCCCTTGTCCCCACAGCTTGCGGCTCGCACCTTGCAGAGCTTATACTGTGGTAACAGTAGTCACTGTTTAGATTCTAAACAATTAAAAAAGCAGTTGACCCAACACTATGCGGTTAAGGGGGGAGGGGAAAACGTCAGCTTGACGGCGTACCTTAGATTCTTCTGGGCTGATAGAGTGCAAGGTAAACCTTCCCTTACTATCATAGAGCAGGCGGAAGCTTTCACCGGTTTTCGCAATCGATACGACATCTGAAAATGGCAAACGACTGTAAACAGTGAATGCAGCTCATCATAAATCATCAAAGGAGAGCTCCAAGTTTTCAGGAATCAAGAGCCGAACGCGGACTAGCACTTACCCATAAATCCCGCAGGATAGCACTTGTCCGTGCGAACCTTGCCATCCACGGATATCAAACGTTGCATAACGATGGCGATCACCTCACGATATGTAAGGGCGTACTTGAGGCGGTTCCTAAGCAACACGACGAGCGGCAAGCACTCCCTGGTCTTGTGAGGACCAGCAGAGGGCTTGGGGGCCTGCAGGAGGGAGCAAACCGAAGTAAACCTGGAAGCCGGGGGGGAGGGTAAACCATGACAGGACCGAGAAGAGGAGAAAGCTTACAAAGGCACCACCGAGCTTGTCGAGCATCCAGTGGCGAGGGGCATTGAGGCGTTTAAGATGCTTCTTGAGGCCGCGAGCCTGCAAATCGGGCAAGGAAAGAGGTGAGTCGAGAAAAGCATGGAAAGGACAAGCAGGGAAAGGGATGGAAAGGAGAGAGGAGAGCAAGGGGAGAAGGATCACCATGATTGGAGCTACCGACGAAGCTCCGTAGGGTTGTGGTGCTGTAGGGAGAGGCTGCTTCGAGCTCCCCGCGTGAAAAAGAGACCAAGCTCTATGCAGAACACTCTCTATGAAGAAGAAGATGATGATGATGATGGAAAAACCCTAACCCTCCCTTGTTAACCCCGTCTCCCCTTTCTCACCCCCGGTCTTAACCGCCTTGCGGTTTGACCCTCGGGGGATCTAGTGCCTGCCTTTAGGTTGTAGGCCTTTGTTGAGGGTTTGCGCCAACTCAAAAAACATTTTCTTGTGCAATATTCATGCACGTTGTATCATTATGGGGCCAATAAGCTTGCACCACGTGCATGAGCCTTCCAAGGCCTCAACCGTTTGGCTTGCCTTGCACGTGCCATGATGCGTGGCAAGATTAGCATCGCCTTCCAGTGCGCCCCATGCAATGGACACGTGCCCACGCACCAGCCCCTCTTCGCCTGTCACCATGCGAGAGGCTCTTTTCTGAGCGCCATGCACAGTCATAGGACCGTCGCCAATTTTAGTGACGACATGGAGCACCCACGCGCACTTGCGTGAACTATCATCACATTCTACTTCACGTCTACAAAAGACCGTCCATTGTCGAAGCTGGAGTGTATATGCTGTGGATGTGCAGCACTGTGGAGACTCTCTATAGAAATGGCTCGTGAAGATGAGGAGCAGCTATCCGGAGAGCCAATTCAAAAGAGGTCTTCACCTTTGTCGTTGTCCATTTCGTTGTTTCGATGTTTCAAATTCTCATTTTTCCTTTTCAACTTTCTACATACATGATGAGCATGGCTATCTTGACGAAGCAACATCTCATCTCCAACATATGTTTTCCTGTGGTCTTTCGCATGAGTGTTTGTAAGATAATCATGCGTTTTTTTACATGTTCCATGCGCTATTCTTTTTTGTGAAATCGCAGAAGCCACCGACAAGCACAACGCTGACAGCGACAGGATTGTCGAGGGAAAAAAGAAAACCGTGGATCGTGGAGACGCAAAAGACAAATCGACCAATGAAGGTGCTTTTCTTTATGATTTTGTGTCGTGCTATTCTCAGTGGTTGCCCTCATGCTGGCACATTTCAAGTTGTGCGCAAGCTATGCCTAACAAGTGCTTGATATACATACTTGTGCTTACACAAGTACTTTTGCTCGCACTGTGCTGTTTGAAGTTCCCCAACGCCCTTGTTTTAGACTGTTCGTATAAAGCGAATAGGGGAGACTCTGTTGGTTGACCGCACGAAGTAGGTTTGTGTGTTGTTTACATGCAAAAAAACATATCATGTCTACTTGAATATTGCCTGCCCTATTATGATACTAAGGACCTTGCATCATGCTCTCCACCTTGATTTATTCAGTTGCATCATCGATAATGTTTGAGTGATTGTTTCCGTCGCTCATCCCTACGTTTTTTGGAACTGTCATGTTTCGAAACTCCATGATCCATCTCTGCTTTGCTTATCATCCCAAAATCATTGTTCTTTCCTTCTTTGTTTGGCTGTTATAGTGCAAACCATTTGGTTCGGGTGAGGATAGCTTTAGCACGTGATTCGCTTCCAACATTGATTACAACTTTGTTCGCCTCTTTCTCTAATGCATAAATTTGTTTGGCATAGAACGTTCTTCCTCTGGTGTGGTCAGCACACGTTATCGTCGTTATGGTTCAGATTAGAGCTAACGAATTTTTTGGATCAAGCTGTATAATTTTCCTACCACGTTAAAACAGTATAAATAAGCCTGATTTTGTGCATGAATTATTACGAAGGATGTCCGTGAATTGGCGGAGAAGGATTTTGTTTCTATTTCTCATGCTTGTTTGTTGAAAACATTGACACCTACTCCAGTTCTAACGGTGAATTTGCCCCTTCAATCAACACCCGCAAAAGATGGAAGCTTGCTCAAGAATTCCCCTATCAAAAAAAATACGAAGAAGACATTAAGGACTGCTTTTTACGTAGCCGCAGAAGAAGCATATGCTGAAGGTGAACACTTGCCTTTTAAGGGGTTTTTTGGCTGTAAAACTTGCACCCTCTTAACTAAGTGTGTGCAACGTATTCTAGGTAGTCCGCAAAGAGATACGGAAGAAAGGTTGTCTTTTGCACATGTGATGCAAGATAGAGATGGAGATTAAGCCACCCATTATAGAGGAGGACAGCGAATCAAAAATAAACAATGAATAGCGTTTATTTTGGAGAAGCAAGCATGTTTTTTTCCCATTGTCTTCTACGAAATTAAATAGTACCTAGTTCAAATTTAGTACTTGACACATGGTCGCTATTTCTGGTTATACGTTGGCATGCAATTTCAAAGTTCATTTTCTAATCAATGCCAACAAGCAAAGTAGGTAGGGCTACTACAATAGTTGCTTGCTATTTCCATAGTGCATGGTTCCCATTGTAAATAAAGCTCGTGTTTTTATGGGCTTCTAGATTCTGCATTACTTAACAAAATACTTCAAAAACACATACTATTGTTGTTTACAAAAAAAAACACCTTCAAAAGCACAACAAGGAAGAACACAACTACTTTTATTTTTAAAAAAACAAGTGAAAATGGACTTGATACCTGGCCTTAGCTCATACAACCTAGAAATGAACATTGACTTTATAAAGAACAACCCTTCTAATACTGACATCCTCACTTGTTTATCAACATTCTATCTAATGTATGACTACGAGGCATTGTTGGACATATTACAAGACTATATCTTAAACAACAAAGTCATCACCCCAACATCTCAGAATAAGATTGATATTGCCACCAAAGATACAAAAGATTTTACAAAACAAAGAGAGGCCATCAAAAAAGCTGTGCAATATCCAACTTGTTCGCAACTTGAAAATCTGTCATGTATGGCTACTTGAAAAAAGCTGTCATGTATGGCTACTTGAAAAGAGAGGCCATCAAAAAAGCTGTCATGTATGGCTACTTGAAAATCTCCATGACAACTTTGGTGATTGTTTTGGTTTTATATGTGCTAACAAACAAGTCATTTAAGGTATGAAAATAGGGCAACGGAACAATGAGACAGTACTATCCTAGGGACAGTGAGGGATTTCTTTTTTGATACCGAATTCCAAAACCAAGGAAGCCAACATGATCATAGCTTATTATGGAATGTCAATGCACCAACCTATGGACAATGTAGTGATGGCGAGCTCGAACAGTATGTAGACAAAGCACATTACAATAAATATCTCAAAATTAAGACCAATCCTAAAAGGCATACAGCCACACTGACATAAGAAGACTTGCAAAACAAAACTGCCACTTTGGTTTTCTGCGACCACCCATGGGGCAAACTCATATACTCCCCCTACAAAACATTCCCCAAAAAACCACTTCATGACAATATCGATTATCTTATCAGAAAAACAAACAATAATGATGGATTATGACACATTTCTAGGAAAGATACACATGGTGGAAGAAGAATATATCCTTGCCTTGCAAAGTAGCATTCACCAACCTACGATATTCTTAAAGGGACACCCGAAAGACATGAATCCATATAAATTCAACGTCATCATCTTGAAATAGTGGGAGGCAAACACAGACATCCAATTTGTCATAAACCCTTGTGAAGCAATCTCATACTATACATCTTTCATAACTAAAATTGACAGAGAGACAAATGATGCAGTCAAAGAAGCTATCACATATAGTGTCCAAAACAACACTCTTGCAAATGAGCGCATTTGAAGAGTTAGAAATGCAATACTCGACACTCAACATATCACCGCACAACAAGCAGTATAACTTTGCCTTTCACTACTCCTTACTACTGTAATGAGAGAAGTTACTTACACAAACATGAGCATTGCAAAAGAACGAACGTTGCTTTTAAAAAGATGATCAGAACTTCAAAAGTTGGACCTAATAAGCACGGATATCTTCTTTGTCGACATTATTTTGGATTATGTCAATCAAGCCACCACTTGAACCAAACTTGTTTGGCATCCTTTGTTCACTATTAAAACGGTATTGCACGAGCAAGAAAACACAAAAAAATAATACGTTTCAACAACTTCAACATTAACACAAAACCAGAAGAACACTACAAAGAGAGGTGCTTACTATACTTGCCATTCCTCCCCGCTAAACACTCACTAAATGATGCATTCCCAACTTGGCATGACATGTACACTGCAATCGCTAAAATAATCAAATATAATGAGGGCCTATTCAACAAAATGCTCTCCTACCCAGAATTGTCCTCTACCAACAAATCTATTGCAACCTCCACATTAAATCAAAGCACAACAGAAAATACAATCATTGAAAATTTTGACCTCAACAAAGAGATGCAAGTCAAGTATAACAAAAACCAAATAATGTGCAAACAACAATGTGTAAACCATAATTTGCCCAACCACTTGTACTACAGTATGCTATGACAAACAAACTCCAACCAACATGCCATAATTAACGATATCTTATTGAAAAAAAGAGTAAGGCCACGTGAAAAAATCAATTTGTTCATTTCTAGGAATGCAGGTTTTGGAAAAACATTTAAATCATGCTCATTGCAACGAATATACTCACACAAAGAAACTGCAGACGCTGAGCTACCAAGAGTTCTTCTTTTGGCATATACTAGAAAAGCAGCACAAGGGTTTGGTGGGAGAACCATACGTGCAACCCTCCACCTACCATTGTTAACAAACAATTACACAACCCTTTTGGCAAAGGAACTACCAACTCTTTCTGCTCTCTACCAAAACGTTGACTTAGTGGCTATCGATGAAATTTCACTAGTGGGACTAAACACATTTATCATTGCTGATATGCGCATGTGTGAGATTAAGCATAAGCATGACATGCCATTTGTTGGAATTGACATTCCATTGTCCAATGACTTGTGCCAAGCAAGCCCTATGAAAGATTCATGGATATTCTTCAGAGGGTTGAATCTCAATAAGAAACCTCCAATAATCTGGATTGAATTCAACGATTCCAAAACTGGCATCAAAGCCTGTTCTGAGAATAGGCCCTTACACAACACTGGAACATTGACCAATTAGATGCCCATACTACACTAACAAGAGATTTCCAATTTGGGAATAACCATTTAAATAGTGCTTGTAGAACACAATTCGCGTTACAACATGCATCAGTAAGAACAATACATTGTTCGCAAGGATTGACCATGGAATCCCTCGCCTTTGACACATCAAACATAAAAACACATGGTCTTGTTTACACAGCTTTGTCACGAATATAGAAATCAAAAAATATGTACCTGCTACGTGAAATTGAGACACAAAACATAAAAGTTAACCTAGCAGTTCAGCATGAAATACAATGCTTGCAATCGCAATGTTTGTGCCCTTTTGAACAACCCTCTCTTGCACACCCAAACAACATTGCAAGCACAGTACAAAGTTTAAACACCAGGTCTTTTCGCAACCATAAAGAAGATATCCTACATTCTCAAGCCATCATGGATGCAACAATATTGTGCCTTCAAGAAACCCATGTTGAGTCAACAAATATTGTGCCTTCAAGAAACCCATGTTGACTCAACAAATGATGTTACATTACCTAGGTTTTACAACATCACAACAATGCAAGGTTTAGGCCTTAGCACGTACTTCAAAAAGAACATCAAAATCATGCACACATCCCGGTGTTTTCATGCATGGATGTGAATGGCTACTCACAACACTATAAATACAACCCACCAAAGAAGTAGCCATAATAAACGTGTACAAGTCTCCACAAACAAAAACAACCACCCTCATTGAAATATTGCAAACTCTATACAACAAAATACCAAACCATATTGACACATACACTATAGGAGACTTCAATATTAACTACCAATCTAATAACACAAATACATCAAGACTCCTACAATTCACGAAACAAAAAAATATGGTACACTTCAGATGTGACCCTCTCTTGTGGTGGTTCATGCAATGCCTTTACATTTTTGAAAAACGTAAAAACATCAATAGGTGCAATTCCTGAACCCTAAACTTTGCTTCCCCTTCTCTTTGTCCACATCGATGCAACCCACCACCTGTAAGACACTGTAAGACACTCACTTGTCACCATCGAACGTCAAAAACCAACTTGATCATCACTACTTTCCAATCAGTTATTGTATTCTCCTAAGAAAATGGAAGAAATTTGAAAGTAAAGTTGGTAACAAAAAATTAGACACAATTTCACCTCCAAAGTTTATCAGACCAATAATTTTAATGTTACTTTCAGAAAGGGGATAAATATGTTAGATGAAGTTGAGGATGATGAGGAAGAGTAGTTCCCAAAGATGGATTATTTGCCTATTTTTGAGATGGATGATGATCTAATCATGTAGGAGTATCACATTCAAGGTGAAGTCAAAATGAGGAAAGTAACAGTAGATAAAGACCAAGAGAGAAGTTGTTTAGACACGAAAAGGTCAAAAAATTCAATTGATATTCGAGCTATCATTCAAAAAGAGAGATCCCATCTTGGATATTTCAACAAAAGTTTCATAACTAAAGAGATGAATTATAGTATTTGAAATGGGGTTCAAGAGAAGATCTTAAAATTGCCAAATTCAATGTATAGGTGGAAAGGTAATTTAACAATGATTTGAAGTATTTGTTAACAAACTTAGAGAAATTTTCAAGTTTTGATGTAGGTAGGATGGTTCATATCATTCAACTTGAATCAAGAAAATTCGATGTTAGGAGTTCATGTTTACTTCCCTAATTTGGATATGTTTCAAATTTAGCCTTTTAACTTAGATAAATAGATTCCCAGGTCAAAGAACAAAGAATCAATTTTACTCTTAAAATATTTCAAGTAACCTAGGAGAAATTTTCAAGAGTCAAATTTCAGGAAGGCTAAAAAGTCAGATTTCAGGAAGACAAAAAATCAAATTTTAGGTGGACTGATTTCAAAAAATCACAATCCAATGATCCTTATTTTCTTTATGCAATTGTTTAGATCCCACTTAGCATGGTTATATGGTCTTTTATTGCATGCTTCATTGACACATTTTCTTGGTGGTATGCCATTTTGGGTACATGTTTGTGACAATGAAGGATCTACATTGACATAGATGGTGATAGGCTATTTTCAGCATATGATGCATCATGCAAATGACCATATAGCAATTTGACATGGATCACTCCATGTGCTTGGAGTGCAAATTGGATTCTCAATGCATGGATCTATATATTCATATTATATAATCTAACGAGGTACTGATTATGTGCACAACATCGGCATGATCCTGTTATATTTTGGCAAGGAAGTCAGTGGGTTCATGTGTAGGATTTTCAAATCCTACCCACCACATGTGCTAGACGAAAATCCTAAGTATTAGCATTAGTCTCTTTAGAAGGGATATCGAAAGTCATGAGACATATGGATATGGAAAGCCATTAGTCACATAGATATGAAGGTTCATAAGTGTTAAGTATGTCTATATATAGTTAAGTCCATAACTCAACATTAGGTTAGATGAGATGTATGAATGGATGGAGCTATCAGTATGTGCTTCTGACGTATTTTATTGAAGTTCATGATAAGTATTGAAGTTTGTAATGGCAAATTTAAAGTTTCAAGTCTAAACAGTTGATCATAACATGCTTTTTCTAAATGATTTCTAATAAAGTTCAATAAAGTGGTATTTAGACCTAGGTAGACTATGTATGAGAGTATTTCATTGGTAGATGGGTAGAGGTTTTTAAAGGGCCACATGAAGTGGCATACTGATGCATCATGGAACGAGGGAATGGGCATCTCGTGGGACTATATCACTAACTTATGTGGCTTTGCACTCACATAGGCATACATTCACCACCTCACCCAGTCTCAGGCAAACAATTAGATTTGAGTATTGCATCTGTGCATGTATGTTAATGCACTATGATTGGACACACTCTGTGCTACGTGGGAGGCTTAATCTTAACATTGGCCCTTTTGAGAGGTCAAAGGGTACACACCCCCTCATGTCATTTTAGACTAGGCTAAGTATGTGGATTCATTGTTGTGTGTAGCATGTGAATACATTGTTATTTGTAGCACGTGGTTGCACTTTCAGTCCATGCATTGTAGCCATTGATTGGCATTTCCATGATGCAATAATTCATTTGTGAGTGCATTGATTTCACGTGCTTGGGTGCACCACTTTTCGCATACAAACCTTCACCCATGGAGTTACTGTGAGTGTTGAACATCTTTTCATCACCTAAGCAATAGACAAATCCTTCTTGAATCTTGACAACTTTTACTATTTTTAACCTTCATTGGATCCACTTGGTTTCTCTAGAGCTATTTCATTGTGCTCGCTTTGAAAGTTTGGACAAAATTGAAGGGTGAAGGGACCCTCAGCTTATAATAAGCTCAATGTCACTTTTGTTTCTCTCATTTCAACTCTTCTTGCACCTTCAAAACCTTCTTTTCACTCTTCCCACACCTTCAAATTGGTAGACATTTTTTTAAATCAATAAGTTCCCTTTAAGGTTACATCAATTCACATGGCAAAGTTTCTTGATTTTTTATAGGGAAATTAGAAGAATCGAATGATATAATTTAGCTCCTCTAGTGTTTAATCTAGAAATCTAAGAGTTGAGATCTTTTGAGGATGAAGAAGAGGAAATGGTGGAAACATGTTCAACTAAAGGGATTATTTATGCAACCCACCATTAAAAGAGTAAACTATGACAAAATGATGATGCAATAGCTGGAGGAGCGAAAATAATATTTGGGCCCTAGTATATTCATTGTAGCTGAGTTGGTTTCAAAATACTATGGAATAGGAGAACCTCACAAATACATCTAGGACTTCATCCAAGTTAGATTCATGGGGATGTAAATAGGATCAGTGTGCCTCAATGATTAAGCCTTGGAATGGTTCATGGATCTCACCAGAAGAGAAAGCTGACCTTAATACAAGCCTACTCGAGGTTCCATACAAGTAGTAAGAAGGATGATCCCTTAAAGCTCCTCAACACCATCAAGCAGGTGAAGGTGAAACATAGCTATAACTATGTGGCAAGACTAAAGGCCTTGGCAAGAGGATGCTTTGAGTAACCTAGGGATACTAATCTACTTATGATCTCCTTTTGAGCTATATATAACAAATCAAAACATTTTTTCTAGTAAGAAAGAAGTATACTAACTTTGCTACCTATTGCGTACATGCTATAAGGACTACGACACTCGATTAGAATTGATGATGTATCCTTAGTTGACAATAATGATAAAAGTGCCCTTACCACTCTTAAGCTTCCCAAGAAAAAAAACAAAACTATTGATAGTTCTAAGAAGGAAATCATTATTAGCAAGCCAACAAGCAACCTTGTGACCAAGTTGAGATTGGCAATGCTACATAACCACCTGTTTCCACCCCACCTTAGCAATCCCTCTACCCAAGGTGAGACTTGGTGTGGTATGTGATGTGCAATAGAAATCACACTAGCACTAAGTGTCCATACATCATACCATTAAAAATGATGTTTTTTTTTAAAATATGCATTAAATACAAAAATTATGACACTATGAGCACATGCATGACCAAGAAATTTCCACATAATCAATTAAAAATGAATAATAAATAAATGTTGAATTATAAAAAGAAGTGGACTTGATCCTTATTTAATCAAAGTCCTAGAGTTCTAATTCCATTTACCAAGAAAAACAATTAAAATATTGAGCAGGGAACACATAAAAACATATGCCATCAATAAAGTTGAGTCATATTGGTAAGCTTGTGTTCTATACTAAAAGTTTTATAGCTTGAAATTTGGATTATACATGAAAAACTTACATGATTTTGAGAGGAGGTAAGCTCTCACAATTTAGTTTAACTTTTTCTTAATTCCCCCCACTCCAATAAACACCCCCTCCCCCCCCCCTTGTCTTACATATTATGCAAAATATGCAATTAAGACAAAATATATGCATTAGGCTTTGAGGGATGTGGTGCCTTAGATTTTTATATTTTGTCCTTGCATATTTAAAATTTTTGTAGGAGATCATACATATTCTATATAGAACTTGTTCCCCATACCATAGACTTTGGACGAGGGTAGTAACCTACTACATATTGAGTTAGCACCTCAAAATCAAAACTTCAATCATTATTCACCGGATCCAATAGTAAAGTACTTATCCAACTAGTATTTGGTTAAGAGGACCCAATTTTCAAATTTTCTAGGTCCCATGATCTTGCCTAAAAGGCCCGGTATTAAAGTCGATTTCCTTGTACTTCGACTATAACAAAATAACATCTAGAATCAAGGTATGATTTAAAGTATTAATATAAGGACACCAATTCCCATAGGCTAGAGAATCATGACAAAAATACCTTGAAGCATTAACACGATTATTTTAAAGTTTTCAGAATTAGCATATTGTTGTTAGTACTTCCCAAGTCAATATAAGTCACAAAAGGCCCTTTAAGGGCTTCAATAATTAATGGGTAATCCAAGTCGAAATTACCAAAATCTTCATTTCAAGGATAATTCTACAAGGCATTATGACATAATAGACATGAAATAAACAATTGTTCATATGATTGCCACAACAAATGGGCAACAAAGTATGGCAAAATAATCAATCCCATCATCTAAATGAGTTTATCATGTTGCTATTTAAATACAACAAATGTGAGTATAAAGACATATAAAGTATTAAGGAGTTGACCCATTGCAAGTAAAGTTAATATAGAGTCTAAACATAGAGCTATAAATGCCACAAATGGAGGTAGCATGCACTAGAAGGTTTGAAGTAAGAACTTGGAGGTTGGAGGATGCACAAGTAAAGAAAACAATGTGCATAACCCAACCCAACCTAGAAAATATGTAAGCACATAACAAAAAGACAAGCTCACAAGTAATTGGTAAGAAATACTCATGTTAAAGTCACACACCACCTAGCACTAGACAAACAATTGACACCTATATCTTCACTCTCAGGAGTCAATGGGAGCGGTGTACAGGCACCTCTTTGGCAACTCATGGGAGACTTATATCCTTTATGAGGACATGGGACTGCTCATTATTTTTTCATTTGACCCCTTTTGGGATGTCGTGGCATTTTAGACCACCTCCATGGCTTTTTTGCCACATTGTTGAGGCTAGGGATAGAGTACTTTCTCTGCCACCTGTTGTATGATTTGTTTTGAATGGAATATATCACTCTTTTATTTAACAATTGACACCTATCACACAAAGACCACTAGCACACCCACAACATACAAACATTAAACAAATAAAGCTCAAACAACACATCCACAAAAAAGACTAGAAAGCACACAATTGCACAACCTGGGCGAACACAAAGAAAGCTTCTAAATGTTACTTGTTGGTGGCATCTATGTACTATGGGCTATATGTGGCTTTCAATTTTTGCAGGTGTTGTGCATTGTGTGTTGTTGTAATGAGTGCATTGCTTGTAGTTTTGTGTTTTGTAGCGTGTCTTGTGTCTGATGTGGTATCATCAATCACTTACTTTCAAGAAATTTTGTGGGAACAACAAGCGTTCTGTTTAAAGGACAACATTTTTTGGTCCCCTCCATCTATGCCCCCAATAGTTATCATGAAAGAAAGAGCACTTGGGAATCACATGACCAACACATTCTTTAAAAAACATGCATTCCATAGTGAGGCAAGAACACACGTGAGACAAAAACCACTCAAGAAGTGATAGGCCTAGATGGATAGCAAGTAGCATAAGAAAGCGAGAGGTTTGGTAGAGACCTCTTATGTCCATCACCTCCATGTAGTCCTCCACACTCCTTTGCATCTCCTCTAAGTTGATAAAAGAAAAGTGGTGATGATAAAACCCAAAAGGAGAAGGCATCTTCTTAGAGGAAAAAGAGGGAGGGAAGCATTTAGAAAAAGGTAAAAGTGATTTCTCGTGAAGGGGAGATTGATGCAACTTCTATAAGCTAACGAAGTAGTGGTGTATTGGAGTAGAAAACAATAACCACCACATCTCCAAGTCAATAATATTTTACCTGATCAATGACTTCTAACTAGTAGATCACATAATCAAGCAATGTGGCATTTCCAATTTCCATCATAGAATCAAGCTAAAAAACAAGTTAGTCAAACTATGACTTCAGTAAAACTAATTCCAATTTCTTGATAGAATTATTAAAAAATTATGCATTACTAGGCAAATACCATTTAATTCTCCATACTAACTTGGAAGAAATAATACCCTTTGATAAACAATCAAGGGTACATAACATTCAACAATGGGCATATTTTTACATTTGTCCATCCATTTGAAACAATTGTGCATCCTATGTCATGCAAGAGCTAGAAAATACTGTGGTGATGGGCATATGCCTTGTCTTATATAGTTGTCTACAATACATTATAACTAGGAGGTATAAAACCTACACTATACTACACGATGCAATTCCATGCATCTTGTATGCCAATGTTATCAACCACACTCAATGGATTACTAGAGTACAAATTTGATCGACTAAGAACATATCAAGCCATCCCTAGGACTTGGTTCCGAGTACTCTCTACAATCAATGGTTGCCTCTTGGTCTGATTTCCACCCATACTACTAACTTCAATTCTACACGATGTAGATGCCAATGTTTCTCAATTCCCTAATCGAGGCATGCTTACACCAACAATATTGAGACAGACCTAAGTAGTCTCGCTACTTGTGGGAACTTGTATGGTTCAAGGATAATCTTTTGTTGAAAACGTGGCAAATTCAACATTGGAACTATCGCTTATAACTTGGCAAAATCCTATTTTCTACCTTTTTCCACTTGAATGTAGTTCATCTCTTAATTGTCAAGCAGCTGCCATCACCGCAACACCATGGCAAAGTCCAATAGATTTGTTTGTGGAGCCATGTAGGTGATCCCTTATACGGCATGCACTTTTAGATTTCATCTCATTACAATGTTTGCATCTCCACACAATCACATAGATTAATCAATCTCCCATTTCACTCCCAATATTTTTTGCTCTCCTTTGTTCTACTCAAGAAGCCGCCATAAACATTATAGCTATAACTTGATTGGGTGTTGCATCCACTTGTGGTTGTGGAGCTTCATTTTGACTTGTATTATCATTAACAGCTCCAACCATAGTCTCATCAACCACATTGTGCACAGCAGCAACAAGTGAGGCCTCTGTGCTATCAACTTGAGTTGCAATGCCTGGCCTCCTACTTGAAGTTCACTCTCTCTTCTAGTACTTACTCATCTATTTCTCATCTCCAAACTTAAAGGCTATTGCTTTTCAAACAAAAAGTCCAAACGCATATGCATGTATCAACACAATCTTTCCAAATACATGTGGCATGTCACACAAATATCATCTTCATCTTTCATTGGAGGGTCCTCCAATTCTCACTGATAGTCAGAGTGCTATTGCAGTGAAGATCCCAGGAGATACAACTCACTCTATGTATGACACTATCAAAGAACAACACCTGCATGTATACCTTCACAAACAAAATGTATGAAATGGCAAAAATAGAGTCGCAGTAAAGACAAAAAGCAGTCATAAACACATAGCCTTGCAAGATGCAATTCACTCTATCTTGAATCTAGTCACAATGTTATTGTCTTCCCTTTCTTTGAAGCATCGCACCAGTTGGGGACAACAAGCTTATGAGATTCAATGAGCCATGTTACATATAGATGTGTAATAACAAGCACTCTCACACTACACTCTGATGCTCCTAAACACTTATTGCAAAAGCATGACATACATAAATTAGTCGAGTAGTACAACGTTGATGAGGGCAACCATAGAAGAACACAACAAACTAATTCAAACGGAATCCTCACTCCATTATGGAAGAGTACTCTGAGCAAGCATTTGCAACCAGCACAAATGTTTTGCCTCAAAATATCTCCTTGCTAGAGTTCGTGACCAAAACAACTGACTTTATTTAATTGCAAAGCCTCTAAGCATGGCTATAACTCCTAATCCAATGAGAAACCTAGCTCCAAAGTAGTACTATAGGAACAATGACTGTGAGTACAATAGTATGTGCAGAAGTGGTCGATTATTCTGATATCTAGTGTATTGGTGTAAGGGTCAGCCATAATAGCAAGGCCATGAATGTGAAGGGGATTACATGAGATATCAAGATTTCTAATAGGTTATTTTTATCTAGATACTTGAATTGGAATCATGCCTACACCAATTACTTTCTAGTTGTTCCTCATAGTTGACCTTTTGCCCACAGTTTACTCACCATTGCAATGTGCCTTTCTGATTCACGAACTGAGTAGGGCACTCAAAGTGTACCTACATAGCTTTTGTAGTTGTTGATTGGACTTAGATATTCGTCCCTCCATTTGAATTCATGGGTGCTTCGTGATATTGTAGCAGAACCAAGGGAATGTACTTTTGTGTACAAGCATGATATTGGATCATTTTTTGTTTTGTAATATCACTTGAATGAAGCACCACTGTTTGTTGGGGTTTCTCTATGTTAGACTGTCTTAATGGGCATTTATAGTTACAATTGTCAAAGAAATTATATGTTAGAGAATGTGATAATTATTGTAGAATGACCACACTAGTGTGCAGCAAGCTTGGTTTGTATGAAGTACTAAATCCATAGTCTAAAAACTTTGCATGTTCATTCATGGTGTTCTTCACTTCACAAATTTGAATGGCCAACTCTTGGAGTACTAGTGTAGTTGCTGTGAAGGACTACGAGTGAGCCAAGAACCATGCTAACCATACTGCTACACTTTGCTATGCCTTCAGACTCCATTCATGGTTTTGCATGACGATAGTGTCCTCCATGGCTGAGCCATGCTCCATGCACTAAAGACCCTCTGGTTCCTTTACTATCATTGGGTTTCATTATGGCCTTCGTCACTCAGTGATCTCCTTTTGGATTGGAACTTTGCTTGCCTATAAGTGCTTGTCTTCTTCTCCCATTGTATAAACCATTAGCACTGTTGTGCTTAATAATACTGGAAATCAAATCTTTCGTTTGCTACATCTATTTTACTATAAAGTGTTTTAACATCATTTTTTTCTAGACTTGGATAACAATGAGAAACGTGATGCATATGACTTAGATAGAAATAGAGCTTTTCTACAACACAACTTGCACAACACAGCCTTAGGTGTGTCGATGAGCTCATTCCAACTTGCAATTACAATACTCTACTTAGTATTCTATGCAACTCGATTTCCATGACATCGAACTTTAGTACAACACTTTAATTTATGCTTGCAAAGGTTACAATTGACATACAAACTGAATCCCTAATTCACCTACATGGTGCGATGTTCATTCAAAATGCATCAAGCTCATGGGCAATAATCTTCGACTCTTTGGAGCGCTTATCTAGAGAACTGCAAGTTGCATTCAAAGTCCTCCATCACAATACAAACGAATCGGTCGTTCTCTTTGACATACATACAATAACCAACATTGTCATGTCCTACTACTTGATAGTTCATGTGGTTGGCTTGTTTTGTCCCCCTTGTTCCTAGTGAGCATACCTCCTATGGTCCGAAGATGATGAGCAACATTAGTGAGACTTGCTACTACAAGCAAGTCCTTAGAAGTTTGCAAATAACATTGCACTTGCTTGTAATGAACGATATCCTTAAAACAAATACATCGTGCAAGGAATTATGAAGAAGGTGTACATGATGCAAAGAATCCATGCTCAACCTATGAAACACGTTCCACCTAGCCATGAGAACTTGCAAACAATGTTACAGGATGTGACCACAACAGCAAATGATGTAAAAATGAACATCCAGTGTTCTCAACAATGATTGGCAATGATGAAGAGAAAAAGAGAAATAAACTCTACGCAAGCATTGTACATGAGAAGGATACAAGATACACCCAAGTTTGCTTGCATTTGTTGCAATACTTTGACATTTAGCAGGAAACTAAAAAAGCGCAATGAATCAATAACGACCTTTCTTGTGGACAACAACATCATGGCTAGCACACACAATTGCATTGAAAGAAGTGTTTGTTTGCTATGCTTGACCTCCATCAAAAAACACAAGCTACCACTACTTTGTGCCGAGACTCCATACACCTCCTTACTAAATGACATTGCAGCATGCTTAATTGCAATCACGATCCCATTTGCCAAATAAGAGAGCTGTCCTCTGATGGGCAATATGGGTTGCGCGGGAGCATAGTCAATGTCTTTGTAGACATTGATAGAGGCATGCTTTGCCATGATTAATAGCGGATAGCATCACAGTCCTAGTTGCAATCAAAAGGAAAATTGCATACAATTAACACTGTGCAATCTAAAGGAATTGCTCGGAACACCGCTGTACAATTAGATGTCATCTGAGCAGATCACATAGCTTGCTCACAACACACACAAGTTGAGACATTCATAACCACAGTAGCCCAACATTCCATGTAGATGAGGATGTAGACACATAAACTCTAGTACACGAAAAATATAATGCTCAATAAGTTGTGGATTATGAAGACAAACTAGTAGTAGTTTGAAGGGTTCTCTCCCCTATGTATATTCAAAGATAAACACTCCGAAGTGCTGGCATTTCCAACCCTTTTTTATGGTCATCCAAGAAACTATGCCATACCCGCACACACGTCCTACCAACAAATAACATAATGGGAGCTCTCAAACCAGAACATATGCTTTGCAATGTCAATTGAGAACCTATTCTTTAAGACCATGAAAATACTCATGCATCAAGTACTATCATTGACATGGGTTTGAATGCACATAGGCCGATTGAAAGGGCAAACACTATAAGCAAAGGACTCTATCATGGACACTAACAGTGAGAGGCTCTGTCATGGAAAGGACTCTGTCATGGACACTAACGATGAGAGCCTTCTACAATCCAACATTGGTAATAAGGACTTTGTTTGCCTTTGCACATCATTACACTACAAGCAGAAACTTAAAAATAACCTATTTGCAATGGTGAGACAATTGGGATCTCCGTGTTTCTTTATCACGTTTTCTTCTGCAAAAAAAACAATGGGAACCACTAATCTCTTGCTTGCAAGAATTTCAGAGCAACAACTCACAAGATCCATCACTGTAAACCCCACTACATATATGCAATTTGATTAGGTCAGACCTAGTGACGAACACAATACTGTGTCAACGAATTCCACGCATTGAAGCAACCATTGAAAAAATACAATACAATTTTAGGAGAGCTTGTCGACTTCTTCTTGGTGATGGAGTTTCAAAACAGAGGCAACAACCAACATGACCATGGCTTACTATGGATAGATGACACACCCACATATGGGGCTTCAGAAAATTCTATTGTAAAAGATTTCATCGATAAATTCATAAACAACAGATAGCTTCTGACTACAATTGGCAAGTAAAGGCATAAGCACATGAAAGCGTGCACTAATAGGAACAAATCATGTAGGTTTGGTTTTCCAAGACTGCCAATGCATGTCACACATGTTTTGACTCCTCTGTATTAGTACCAATAGCATAAAAGATTCAAGGAAAATGCAAAGGCATTGCTAATTTGATCTCCATACTATCGGTTATACACCTAGACTTCGAAAGCATACTAGGCAACTGCATAGGTAGTTCAGCAAGCAATCAAAGAATGCAAGAAAGCAAACACACCCGCTAATGAAAGAGTGCAAAGAGTTGCCAGCAAGATATAGAACGCCTTTCCACGTCTTTAGCATGGTCTTTCAATCAGATTGACTTCTCGTAGTAGTAGGAATATGGTCACATTACAATCGCTATCGTTCCACAAAGAAGACTTTCTGTCTTGTCATAGCCTCCTTGCCGCAACAGTAGCTTGCTTCCAAGAGACTAAACCAATATAAGTTGCATCCAATTCACTCCCAAGATTGCATAAAGATGAAGGACTAGGGATTGCAACTTACAACAAAGATAACATCATGCTTCACCATCACAAATATTGTAACATACAAGGTGCCCAATGCTTACTAACTATTTCAAAAATCCCATCCACACAAATGATTGCCATCATTAATGTGTATAAACGACATCTCTACTTATGTCGTACAACAACTACTCATAACAATTACCAATACATTCAATACATACATCGTAGGAGACTTCAACATAGACTTAAAAAAAAAACAGGAAACACTTTGGGATTACAAGAATTCAAGTGCACACAACATGCACCAAATGATAAGAACACCTACAACAAGAACAACATCACGCCACAAAACCCAAAATGGAGAACAAAATCACTCCGAAACCCAAAATGAAGAACTCATACTTCATTAATGCCTAGAGAGAGAAATTCAACTGGTTGATTTCAAAGATTGCTTGCAATGGAGGTAGCCAATGGGAGACTCAAGCAAAGGTACTTTTACATGGGAGCTTCCTCTCTCTCGTCTCTCTCTTTTCACTACTCTTTCTGTCTGGACTGCTAACCGCCCTCTGATGCCGAGCTTGTTTAAAGGTTTTTGCTTCTAAGGAAGGCTTTCCAATCTCCTTTCCTTGTTGCCCATTTGCCTTATTCTCGAGCTCAAATCCATTCTCAAAGATTTGTGGGTATCGGTGTTTTCTGGTTTTCCTTGGCGAATTGCCTCGCCATCGATTTTGGGTTGTGTTGGAATTCATCACCCTGGCCATGGCGAGTCCAGTGCTTGCTCCTCTTCAATCAGTCGCTCTAGCTCGTAACCCTGGCGCATCAATGCTTTGTTCTCCATCTTCTTCTTCTTCTCCATCCCCTCTTCCCCCTTCTTGCTCATTTACCCAATTGGGTTCTTCACATCTAGTTGTTGGTTTCCCTCGTCGCGTTTCCCCCTCCATAGTCTTGTCAGCTTCCGCGCTTTCCTCATCTTTGTATCTTCCATCAATGGACAACATGCCCAATCGACGGTCGGCAAGGATGCTCAAAGCAATTGTTCTTCATAGCTGCTTCTTTTCGCGATCGCTGGACTCGAGCTTTTTCCATGGCGCTGGTAAGCACGAAAGCTATGTCCGGTTTGAAGCTCGTTCCAAGTCTTCTCAAGCATCACGATCATCATATAATATAAAGGCGGCCCCATATGTTGATTATGAGGTGTTCTATTTTGAAATATTTGCACGTATCAACATCGTTATATTTAATTACTTGCGGGTCTATTTCAATGCTCCCAATGAAAATCATGCACCTACCTTGTTCACAAGGGCCTTTCAAAATGCATTTCTTTTCTGCTGTATAATGAGGACTACACCCTTGTTCATTTTGAAGACTCAGCAATGCTCAACGCCTCTCGTATCCATTTTACAACAAATTCAAGAGTGCATTTGACAAAATCGATAGAAAGTCGGAATGGTTCCTTCGCTGATGACTTCAACTCTATTCGTGGTTCAATCATAAGTAGCTTTCTGCTGCTCTAATTGTGGTTATATAATCTGTTTGTTACTAGGCGCTTTAAGCAGATCTAGAAATGTAAAATTTTAACAACCAATGTTTTGTTTACATGTATGAATTGCTTTACTTGCTTAGGTCGCACATCTCTGGCTGTAAGTCAACTTTGTCTTGTTGTTTATCAATGTCATAATTCCAAGTATCAAGTTTCTCTCTTTCAGCCTTAAGATTTTGGGAGTATTCAACTCGTACATGTTTGGGCTTGGATTCTAGCTGGAGCGATAATGCTTGCGGACATCTCAAGAACTGGGGCAGGTGGAGGTGCTCTAGGGGCTTGTATGAACATATTTGAGCGCATTGTGCGAATAGCTCGGGTATACACTCTTTTTAATCTTTTTGTACTCTTTGGAGGACCGAGGTTAGCGGATATTTGGTTAACTAGGGGTTCTTGGGTGGGCCAGTCGTATGCCAATGCCATTGTGAGTGCGGCAGAAGATCCAGAAAAAATTCTTGAACAGACAGTGCTGGAAATGAATGAAGATCTCATAAAGATGAGGCAAGCCTCTGCACAGGTACTGTGTTCTGTCTTTCTGTGTCCACTGGTTTAGAATATTGTTTGATGAAGCAGCTGTGCATTTTTAACTTGCACGATTTTGTGTAGGTTTTGGCTTCTCAGAAACAATTGGAGAACAAGTACAAAGCTGCACAACAGAACGCTGAAGATTGGTAACCTTGGGCAGAATTTCTTTGATCCTTTGGTGAAGGTCATGCTGCTTGTTGTATCTTACAATACTGACTATTGCTTGTCTGTGATCATAACAGGTACAGGAGGGCAAAATTGGCATTGCAAAAAGGAGAGGAGAACCTTGCACGTGACGCACTTAAAAGGCGAAAAGATTTTGAGGTAACGCAAGACATCAAGACAGAACATTGACGTTCAACAAATGCTGACAAGTGTGAAATCTACATCTGAAGGATAATCAGAAGGCAAGAATGGTTGGTTTAAAAGATTGTTTATGTAGTGGAAGAATGCAACTCAGGTGCTACTGGGTATCTTGTGCCCCGCAGCAGCTAGCTCAGCACGGCCTTATCAAGACAATGGCAAACTGACATGCGGACGTGTAGATTGGCAGATGACTGATGTGAGTCTGCTATAGCTTGGCACACTTGTCAACTCGGAGGGCAGACACTGACCAACAAAAGGGGTTAGAGTCCTGTATTAGGTCCAGTCCTTGGCCATTTAAGGCAGGCCCTTCTGCAGTAGTTAGCCCATCTGGGGTGGCAGTACATGCATACATACATATGTATGTGCATGCATATATATATGTGTGTGTGTGTGTGTGTGTGTGTAACTGTATGTATATGTACAGATATATATATATATATATATATATATATATACACACACATGTAAATGTACATACGTACATATGTATGTATACATACGTATACACAGATGTAGGTTGCTTGCTGTAGCCAACGCTCATGCAACGTGGAAGAATATGCCCAGGAATCACACACTGTGTCAATCAAACCTCATTCCATCTTGTGCACGCAAGTGTTACTGAATTAGACACACATCTAGATCCATAGACAGCCATTAGATAACCAATAGAATATGTTTTATCCTCTCAAGAGAGACACATACAAAATAACATGCTCAAAGCTTGCCATGGGATTGAGGAGGAAGGGTTCTTACCCGTATCCACATGCCACAGACAACCACGCAGAAGCGCAATCACAGAAGAGGTGCACCAAACCCTCTTAGGGAAGGACTATTCTTGATTTCGAGGCCTCCTTGAATTGCTCTGCAATGCAGGAAACCTCGCTCCAGATAATTACTGCAAATATTCTCTCTTATGCTCTCTCTCACTCCCTCTCTCTATAGATGCACTAGGGCCCAAGACAAAATGTCGGGCTGGACCCCCCCGAAGGTTTTTATTCATGAAGAGAGAAAGCTGTCATCAGACACCATTTGCATGGTTAGGCGGGTGGTTGCAAACTAAGGGTGTCCACCTTTTGGCCACTGCCCGAACTTTTCTAATTCTTGAATTTTACAAGATAACTGTAAAACTCCTTGCTTTGAGGGCCTTTGCGTACAGTATGGTACACAATCTGTTCTGGCTAAAGGACCTCCTCTAGCTCATCCACTTCTGGTGGATCCTCTGATATTGGCTCTGTAGGCTCTGGCCCCTGGAATTTCTTTAGAAGACTCACATGGAATGCATCGTGAATCCTCCAATGCTCTAGCAATGCCAACCTGTATGCAACCTCATTTATTCTTTTGGTAACCCTGAAAGGGCCATAGTAACTTTGCATACACTTTCTGTTTGCCTTTAAACTTGCGGAGCCTAGCTTTGTCGAACTTTAAAAGTACCCAATCCCCTTCCTTGAGATTTAACCGTCTCCTATGCTTATCTGCAGCTCCTTTATGCTTCTCTTGAGACCTTTCAATTGCTGTCCGGACTTGGCTGTAAGCTGTTTGGAGGTCTCTCACAAACTGATTACCTGCAAATATTTCATCCTTGGTCCTCAGGATAGGTGGCAGAATCACCTTCCCATAAATGACCTCAAAGGGGGCTTTCCCTGGAGAGCTGTGTACTGTATTATTGTAAGCAAACTGTACCAATGGTAGGTACTTTTCCTAGTTTGAACCTTGGTCACCCACGTAGCATTTCAGCATATCCAATGCTGTAGAATTTGCTTCTTCACTTTGACCATCTGTCTGGGGATGGAAAGAAGAAAAATTCAAGTTCGTCCCCATATTATCAAATAAAGCTCTTCAGAATAAACTGGTCATTCTGGGATCTCAATCACTGACAATGGACTTAGGCATACCATGGTGCTTAAAGATCTGTGCCATGAAAAGCTTAGCCATATGATGTGCCTTTATGGTTTTGCGAACCGGAATGAAATGAGCTTGCTTGCTGAATCTATCAATGATAGTTCAAATCCCATCATTCTGTGACTTTGATCTTGGCAAATAAAAAATAAAGTCCATTGCAATACTTTCCCATGGTGCCTGAGGCACGGGAAGAGGCATAAGTACGCTAGGTGCTTTTTGTCTATCATACTTCACTTTCTGACACGTAAGGCATTCAATAACAAACTGATGTATATCTTTCCGCATCCCTGACCAAAAGAAATACCTCTCTAGTGCTTGAGTTGTTGCTGTAATTCCTCTATGTCTAGCATAGGGAGGTGGATGGCATTCCTCCAAAATCTTTTTCCTCATCTCTTGGGTGATGCATAGGCAGTCCTCTTTCATTAAATACCCATCTTGCAGGGAATAGTGATTAGTGGACTGCCCCTCTTGCATTTGCTGTAAAATCTCACCAAAATCTGCATCATTAGCATATTGCTCCCTCATATCTTCCAAGTCCTGATGATAAGCAATAGTTACATTGTTGACCTAGGGTCTTCAAGACAAGGCATTTGCCACTTTGTTCCGAATTCCTGGAGTATGGACAATCTGAAAATGGTACATTGACAGCATGTTTACCCATTTCATATGCTTCTTGGAAAGCTTTGTCTGAGTCAAAAAGTATCTCAGACTTTGGGGATCTATTTTAACTGTAAAATCTGCACCCAAAAGATAATGCTTCCATGTATGGATGGCATGAATTACAGCCAATAACTCTTTCTCATAGATTCCTAGATATCTCTCTGCATCTCGGAGTCTCCTGGTCTCATAGGCCACTACATGACCATTCTGATGCAATGCAGTCCCAACACATTCCCCACAAGCATCACAATCCACATCAAATGGCTGCTACAAATTTGGAACTATTAAGATTGGCTCTGTAGTCAGTCTCTCTTTGAGTGTGGTGAAGGCTGTCTTTTGAGGAATTCCCCATCTGAAAGCTGCATTTTTCTCTTAGTAAGATCGTGGAGTGGAGCGGCTATATCAGGCGATATCCGCAAAATGCCTGATAAATCTTCTGTAGTAAGAACACAGGCCTAGGAAACTTCGAACTTCATGCACAGTTTTCAGCTGTGGCCATTCCTGAATGGCACGTATCTTTGCTGGATCCATCCGTATCCCATCTTTGGATATTATATGCCCCAAGTAATGGATTTCTTCCCTCACTTTTCTTGCTGTTTGCATAGAGCTGATGATTTCTCAGCTCTTGAAACAATATAGCAAGATGTCATCGAAGAAGGTACCAGTGAACTGTTTGTAAGGTCGGAAGATATGATCCATCATCCTATTGAAAGTAGCTGGGGCATTTCTCAATCCAAAAGGCATCACCAGATATTCATACAACCCAAAAGTAGTGCGGAACGTTGTCTTGTGCCTATCCTGAGGGTGTATCCTCACTTGGTGATAGCCACTCTTTAAGTCTATCCTGCTGAAAACTGAAGCTCCATTTAACTGATGAAGCACATCATCAATGCGCGAAATAGGGAATCTATTCTTGATGGTCATTTTGTTCAGTGCGCGGTAATCGACGCACATACGGAATGAGCCATCTTCTTCTGTACTAGTAGTACAGGGGAACAAAAAGGAGGAGAACTGGGCTGAATCAGCCCCTTGGACAACAAGTCATGCACCTGAGTCATAATCTATTTTCGCTGAGTTGCACTAACTTTGTATGGGGGCCTATTGGGTGGCTTGCTGCCAGGAATGAGTTCTATGCCATGATCCTCAGGTCTCTTAGAGGGTAGCTCCCCTGGCAAAGCGTCAGAAAAGCAATCTTTAAAATTTTCAAGAAACTGAAATTTATTCTGATCCACCTCACTTATTTCAGCATGTATTTCCACATCTCTCTCTTTTACTAAGCTGAAACTGCAGACTTTATTTCTTTTCCAACAGAACTATTTGATACAATGGGAATAGTTTTCCCTCTATTCCTAGCAACCACACGATATACTTTGCCGCTATGTACAAACTCCAACACTCTTTCAGGAAGAGTCAACTTCACTGCCTTGCGATGAAACCAAGGCATACCCAAGACTACATCATGATGTTTCAGTTGAGAAATGAAGAAGTCTTCTTGATCCACATAACTCTGTACATGAAGACAGAGCTTCCCTATCAAGGGAGTGACTGGCACAGGGTTCCCACAGAACATCTAATCGGCATCCAAAGCCCTGCCCAACTCCTCTGTCTTTATTCCCAGCCTCAGAGCTAGATCCTCTGATATGAAGTTATCAGTAGCCCCTGGATCAAATAAAATCAGCGCTTGCTGGTCTCTGATTTTGCCCCATGATAGCAGCAATTCTTGTTCTTTTGGGTTTGAAACATGACCCAGTATGTCAGGAATTCCTCCTGCCATTGGCTTTTGCGGTCCCCGTAGCTTCTCTGCCTCTTTTCCCTTCGAAGTTGAAGGCTTTTTTGGGCACTGGGCAGCCACATGCCCCTCTTTGCTGCACCTAAAGCATTTATCCTCTTTCCTGAAAGTTTCAATCTGTTCAGGGGTAAACTGTGGTCTTTCCTTATAGGGCTTTTGCGCTTGGTTTTCCCTCGGCTTTTGAGGCTGAAATCCCCTCTTCTGAGCTTTGGGAAACTCTCTTGTTTCAAACTTGGGGGTCGCTGGCTTTTTATCCCAGGATCCTGCATGTACATGAGACTAACCACATTGGCTGAATGCATGAGATCTGATATTTCTTTAATATCTTTGGTGTTCACTTGGGCCTGTATCTTTGGAGTGAGTCCGGCCCTGTACTTCCTGAGTTGAGTCTTATCATAAATATTCTTGAAAGGCGAAACCTGCAAGTATGTGTCCGAAAATTTCTGATTGTAAGACTCAACGGGGGGGGGAGGGGGAGGAAAGAGATTCTACTCTTTAGGGGCGGTAGAGAGGTTGGGAGAGAGAGAGAGAGAGAGAGAGAGAGAGAGAGAGAGAGAGAGAGATTCCTTCAACATTTTGGCTTGGCAGGATAATGCTCAAGCCTTGAAATCCCAACTTGACCAGCAAAAGACGGTTGTTGAGAAGATCATTTCGAGTACTCGGGTAAAACCTCAATTTTGAAGTCATATGCTGTATTTTTTGACTAAACTGACAGATGGTCTTTTTGATGGTTAAGAGATCTCTCATAGTTTGTGTTTGAGGCTATTGCAGCTTCTAGAAAGCAAGATTCAGGAAGCTAGATCAAAGAAAGACACTCTCAAGGCTCGGGCACAGTCAGCAAAGTATGCTACCTCCATTTTTTTCTATTTTGTTCCTTAATCCTTGTGCATTTGAATTCAAAGGAATTTGTGAACGTCTTGTTGTGGAAATTGGACTTATGGCTCTAGCAGCTTAGTTTTAGTGAAACACTAAAATAATAATAACACCTGCAGGACTGCTTCAAAAGTGTCTGAAATGCTGGGAAATGTCAACACTAGCAGTGCTCTTTCGGCTTTTGAGAGGATGGAGGAGAAAGGTAGGTTTCTTTGTTATTATGACTTTTGTAAAGTTGTTATTTGGTTCAAGGTGTGATTCATGGGTCCAGTCATTAAATCAAAGAAGCCTTATCTTCACAGCAGTTTTTAGAGGGCAACTTAGTTATATTATTGCACTTGTCTATAGGTTCTGTGTTTTGTTTTCTCTGATGAGCATTCAACTCTGATTTTGGTGGTGTATTTATTGTTATGAGATGTGTATCTGACGCCTTACATCCCAAGTGGGGGGAAATGCTGATGAATTATTAACTAGTGGTGATCAAAATTCCACGTTTGTATTACAAAACCTCCATTCTTGCCAATGTAAATACCAAGTGACATGGCAATAATCAACAATGCAACTCATTGCGCTTTTGGACAGCGTCTAAACAACAAATTGAGAGGTTTTAAAGCAGCACAGATATCATTCATGCCACATGACAGGCTGGCAAGCTAGTGTCAAAGCTGTACCTCCTATTTTCAGCATGAGGGAGAACTGCTCAGCCAATTGGTCCTCCTTAATAAAAGCTGAGCATAGTTATTATCTCAGCATAATACAAAAGATCAATTTGATTCTAAGTTCAAGTGCATGGACTTTAAAAATGCAGGCAACCGTAAATTCACTTTGAAAGTTTGAACTGATGCAATCAAAGGAGCAAGAATCCTATACTCCAAAAAAACCAATTTATACTCTCCTGCTTGTAAGCAAACCACAGTACCCTCTCTAGACTGTTGGAAGAGATCTCAAATAGCAACCTTAGAGTGCAGGTATATGGATGTGAAATTTATCGTACTTTTGTTTGCATCAGATTTGGGTTTCTCCCGTACAGTGATTATTGCACGTGAAAATGTGTAAGCAGGTTTCAGATAAACTGTTTCAGAAATGTTTCGTCATTGAGTTTCAGAAGATCTAACTCTGTTTCTTATCAAGATGTATGTATCAGTCAAATGTGTGCAATTGTATGCATGTGCATGTATGCCTGCGTGAGAGTCTGTGTGTGTCTGTATCTGCGCCTTATTTGTCTGCATCTGCAGATGTGCCTATGCATGTCAGCCGTGAGTGTGGAAAGGGGGGAGAGAGAGAGAGAGAGAGAGAGAGAGAGAGAGAGAGAGTCTTCATGCAAGATTGGAGAGAGAGTCTTTATGCAAGATTGGTTGTCGAACGATTAAATAATGTTGGGAGGAACGGAGGAACTTGAACGTTAAACAGGAGCCCAACTTGTACAATCTGGGAAGTAAAGGATCTGGAAAGAAATTATGTCCTGAAGCATCTGGGCAAAATGAAAACATTGTTTGAAAATGTGGACGAATGCATGTCTTAAATGTCCTGCTTTTGTAGATCATGCTTATTACGTTGCTGAGATTTTATAATTAATTATGTATTGATTGCAGTCACTGCTCTGGAGGCTGAAGCAGATGCTTTAAATCAAATAAGCACAGATGATCTTGCAGGAAAGGTATACAGTCCTGATACAGTGCTGCAATTCTCGGAAATAGTCTTGTTGAGCTTAATTTAATGACAGTATGTCTGACACCTGTGCTTTCTGGGCATTGGCAGTTTGCTCTATTGGAGAGTGACACAGTAGATGATGATCTTGCCTCTTTGAAGAAAGAGATGCTGGCATCTTCCAAGGTACTAGTCTGAACTATCCTTTTAATCCTGCCATTTTGAGCCCTAAATCTTACATATGTACACATCAATAATATATTGTATTATAAATTAAAATAAATAAATAAATAGATAGATAGATATGTAAGAGAGAGAGAGAAAGAAAGAAAGATGTATTAATGTCTTCAGAAGGCCGCGCGGATCTATGAGATCAAACAGAGAGAGAGAGAGAGAGAGAGAGAGAGAGAGAGAAGGGGGGTTGTCTTGATGAGCTCTAAAATGCTCTCCACACTTTGTTTCCTTTTATGCAGAGACCCAGCGAGCTTCCAGCAGGTCGAACAGGGTACCCATTTCAAGATAGGGAAATCGAGAAAGAATTAAATGATCTGAGAAGAAAAGCCTCTGAATTTTGACCATTCTTTAAGAGTTCTTTGTCTAACAGTAGAGCATGGTATCATTTGAGATAGAAATATTTGGAAGCATAATGTAAAAATAGATCTTCGGCTAATACGAAGGCTTGTTTCTATTCTGGATTTTTGGGACAAGAAATCTACGGCCTGAAGATCCTTTTTCACTACAGCTCTCTAGTGATGTGATTTTGTCAATATGAGAGTACAGACAGGTTAAATGAATAAGGAAGGTTATTCAGATTGTGTAAATTGATTTGTTCATGGCACCTAATGCATGTGTACCAGAGCATGCCATGGTCCAAGGGGACTCTTAACTAATATTGGACTTGTATTTGCCAATCCTAAAAGTAAAATTTGACAGTCTATTGTGCAATAATAGCGTGGCGACAATTGATTGTCTCCACTAGAAGCATGCCAAACCCTGTAGTCTATCCAAAAGTTAAAGAGAGTTGACCTCTCAATGAAGGTTTGTTTCATCAAGACTTGAGTGTATAATGCAAGACCTAGCATGCTCAGTGGACCTGTTTTTATGGCTGCAACTGCTGTTGCAAGCATTTTGAAGAATGTGGTGTAAGATTTTCATTCTATTTTAATGGACCTTTCTAAAGAACCTTTGTTTGTATCAACTCCGTAAATCTGGAAGCTCTAGTTCACAGATCGTTCTTTTAATACAAGAACACGCTCGTGAAAGTCTAAGTAATATGAGAAAGGGAAAGAGGATAAAGAGAATAAGATTTGAAACCATTTCCACATGAGGCTAAGTGATGACAGTACGTGAGTGTGAGTTCTCTATCTCTACAGCTTAGAGATACAGTTTTCATATCATTGTTTAGTACTTTAGCTACAATATGTGAAATAATATCAAAGAGTTCAAAAGAGAGAGGTGAAAGCAACTGAAATACAAAATAAGAGAGACAAGCTTTTTCACATGGACATATGTAAGAAAAGGTGGGTGGCAGGTGACTCGTATTGAAAATCCATCACTAGTCTCACAAGCAAAAAACTTCGAAAGTTTAAACCCAATGTGAGAATGAAGAGTGAAATGGTGAATACTAACAAAAAAGAAGAGCAAGGGAACACAGCTGAATTGGACCAAACATCTTCCATCACATCCAGTGGAGCTAGCAGCCAAGCAAGCACCTCAAAGTGCCATGAAGGCCTAAGGAATTTGCCAATTACTTCAAAAACTACACCAGCAGAGAAGCAACAATAGCAATGCCTAGGCCAGTCAAGGAATCAGAGCTCACAGAACTAGAGAATATTGAGGATACCCTAGCTTATGGACCAGCCACAAGACAAGGAAACTGAATCTTGCCTTGGACAGAGAGGAATAAAATCCTATATACATCAGCAAACAACTCACTCTAGAAGAAGAAAAAGAATTAAAAGCATTGCTGATGGAATATAGAGATTGCATGGCTTGGTCTTACAAAGAAATGAAAGGGATTTCCCCTGAAGTTGCAGTACATACCATGCCAATAAGGGAAGGATCCAAACCAAAGGTATGTGGATCCTAAAGGACAAATTCCAAGTATGGCACACATTTCTATGAAGAACTAGAAAAATTACCAAATGTTGGTTTTATTTATGAGATCAAGCATATCGATTGGGTGTCACCAATTGTGATTGTTCCTAAGAAAAACAAGGTTGTCAGAATATGTGTGAATCTCAAGAACGTTAATGCATCAACAATCAAAGATCACTATCCCCTACCATTGACTGAAACAGTTTTAGAAAGGGTAGCGGGGTCTAAAGTGTATAGCTTCTTGGATGGGTTCAACAGGTACAACCAAGAACAAATGGCACCTCAAGATCAATGGGGCATTTTTGCATACATGTTCATGCCATTCGACTTATGCAATGCCCCATCTACTTTTCAAAGGTCATGTACACCACCTTTAAGGAATTTCTCAACAAGTTCCTTTAAGTCTTCCTCGACGACTTGTGCGTGTATTCAGGAAAAAAGGATCACTTGAAATGCCTTGAAGAAGTACTAAAAAAATGTAGCGAATATGGAATCTCTTTGAATCCTCTAAAATGCCAATTCTTGGTCACACACAGAGTAGTCTTGGGACACATAGTCTCTTGACATGGGATTGCAACTGATATGGATAAAATAAACATCATGATGGAACTTCCCACCCCACTAAATGCCAAGGGAGTCCAAATCTTCATGGGCCAAGCTGGATACTATAGAAGTTTCATACTGAGGTATGCCATGATTGCAAGACCCCTATATAAGCTCCTAGTCAACTTCATTTGGACAGATGAATGCGAACAAGCATTCGAAACCCTCAAGTGGAGATTGATATCATCCCCTATTCTAATTGCACCAAATTGGGACATAGAATTTCATCTACATATCGATGGTTCCAATTATGTAGTAGGGAGTGTGTTATGTCAACCTGGCAAACACAACAAAGACTACCCAGTATACTTTGCAAGCAGACAACTAGATGATGTGGAGATGAATTACACCACAACAGAAAGAGAAGCCTTGTCAATGAGCTACATCATCAAAAAATTTCAACAATATCTATTGGCTGCTGGCTTTATCTTCTACACAGATCATCAAGCCTTACTATATCTTGTGAATTGGCCATGTACCATAGGCCGAATCACTCGATGGCTTCTACTGCTATACAAGAACTCAATTTCAAAATCGTGGTGAGAAAGGGAGCTCAACATTTCGTTGATGATCACATGTCATGATTAAGGACAGGAGAAGAGCTAGAAGGAATAGAAGATGACCTACCAGATGCCGCATTATTTCAAATAGACGTGCCTGACTGGTGTGCAGACATCATTGGGTACTTAATGGTAGGAAGACCACCTCTTGAAATGAAAGCAATGGATGCCAAAAAAGTAATTCTAAAAGTTGCACCCTATCAACTCATTGCAGGGCAATTATACAAGATGGGCAAGGACCAGGTTTTAAGGAGATATGTAATGCCAGATGAGATCATGCCAATCCTTAGTGAAGCCCATGAAGGCATTGCAAGTGGACATTTCTTTCTCGGCTACTGGTGGCCAACACTTTGGGTAGATGCCTATGAATATGTCAAAAGTTGTGATGTATGCCAACACAAGGACTTCAATTCCTCACAACAATCGTTGCACAAAAACCATTTGAAAAATGGGGGATTGATTTTGTGGGTCCCATCCATCCAGTAAGTAAAGGGAACACAGGCATGCTACATCATTGTGGCCACCACTTATTTCTTTACCAAATGGGTTGAAGCTAAAACAATCAGAAAGGCAGATGCCAGAAACACAACAAGGTTCTTGTATGAGAATGATCACCCGATTCATATGTCCCATTGAAATTGTCTCAGATAGGGGCACACATTTTGGCAATGAGGTCATCTAAGAACTCTTGTCTGGCTTTATGGGAATCCATAGAAAGAGCACATCTTACTACCCCCAAGGGAATGGACAAGCCAAATCCATGAACAAAATATTATGCATTGTCCTCACCAAGGCAGTAGAACCAAAGCATTCTAATTAGCCAGAGAAACTAAATGCAACTTTATGGGCATACCGAACCACACTCAAGGTCAATACAAGAAATAGACCTTTTCAATTGGTGTACTGACTTGAAGCTGTGGTCCCACTGGAATTTGTAATACCTAGCTTACACATAGCAGTACAAGAATGTATGGGAGATCATGCATTCTTGAAAGAAAGACTCTATCAATCAGAAAATCATATAGAGACCAGATTAGTTGCCTACCATGCCATGACAACAACAAAACGAACAAGGAAGGCATGGTTTGATAGAATCCTCAAAGACAAAGACATCAAGGAAGGTGACCTAGTTTTGCTGTACAATACCAAAGTCCACAAGGCAAGCTAAAATTTCTAGGTCAAGGACCTTACAGAGTCAAAAAAATGAACCCCATTAGAGCTGTGCTGCTAGAAACACTGGATGGAGTTCAGTTCACAACAATAATAAATGGGAGCCAACTGAAGCACTACTACATCAACATGCAAGCCATCCCTGACAATAATGAAGATTTGGGGGCCCAAGTCTTCCATAGTTAGGACTAATTATATCACATGAGCACTCACTAGCATATGTACGACTTCGCACATATAGGTAGTTTCAAAACTGATTTCAACCTAGGGCTCAAAGGTGATGACTGAGTAGCTGCCCTATGATTTCCTTAGCAAATTAAGCATATAGGAGGAATGCCTACCTCATTTGTCATGCATAGAACACCCACACATTTTGAGCACCGCGAATAAATTGCACGAATAAAAGCCCCAAGAGATACTTGCTTTGATCTGCCCACACGGCACCCTCATCACAAAAAGAGTAAAATGCATTAGCCACCACTGACAAAAGCAACAGGCACTCTTAGCACATGGCACTATATTGGCTCTATCAAACAGGGACCTGATTCATGTGTGAAATGCCAGGGTGAAGACAATCTAATAAGATGGGAAAAAGTCCTACAACGCCATCGACAAAGTGACACCATGACAAACGGCCCAAATCTCAACCTCAACAGCCATCCTCAAATCACCAACTTGAAGAAGGACAAGATCCAGAATCACCAACCCAGAGGTCAACACCAAAATGACCATAGCTAGTGGGTTTGGAGTCTGGACAATGATATTGATGAGCAAATAAATGCAACATGCCAAGAAGATATGCCACAAAACCTAAGGACCCTAGAGTCAAGCGAAATCGAGGCATAGCAATTGACTATGCAAGATGCAGGTACAGAACAACTTGATTACCAAACCAACAAAGAGCTAGCAACATATGAAACAATACAGCTTGTATGCCTATGAGTCTCAATGTTTGCCATGTCATCCGATGCATACAACTTCTTGCAGTCAAAGGGTCTAGGAAGTCTTTTAGAGAAGCTAAAGTCCTCCTTACCAACACCTACTATGACAGATACATTTGTCCATTCATAACATCATTATAAAGCAGAGAGTTGGAGAAAGATAAGTACGGCACAGTAACATATAAAGAAAAGCCCTTACAGATCTACCTCAGTAGATCCACTATGCAAGAAGCTTTGTTATTTCCAGAGGCACAAGAAACATTCGGATGCAAGATTATCTGAGATTCATGATTTATTCCCACCTAATACAGTCACAGAGCGGGGGAATATGCCATGATATGATTCTGGATCCCATATGCAAAGATGGCACTAAGTTTTTGGCTGGCATTTTCAATCATACAGGAGTGAGAAAAAATTATATGTCAGTAAAAAATCTCACACTCCTTTGTAGAGCAAAACTACAAGACTGGGCTCAACACATATCCTTGCTACTAACCAATTATGTATCCACTACACATAATGGCAAAAGCTACATTGCCCCTCTATTAGCCATTATAATTGGGTTTGCAATAGAATAAGAGGAAGACTCTACACCTCTCTCAACACAAGATATAGAGGACTTTGAAACATTGATATTATCTCTAGAATGGGAATTAGAGCCTCCACCTACTCTCAATGATGTGGATAACATGGATGGGCGGCAATTCCAGAGAATGACAATGTGGAACTCTGCCAAAGAATCATGCAACTCAGTTCAATATTGTGCCCCAATAGGACTCGAGCGTGGAAATCCAAGAGGAGACCATGCCACATAATGAATTTGCAAGTGAACCAAATAGCATGCCTCATCAAGAATCACAAGTCACCAACATTGACTCCACGACTCTACAGTCACAACACCCAAATGTTTGTAGTGGCACCATACAATAGACTGCTATTCAAGGAATAGATCAAAATTCCACATGGGCACATGGGAGTCAACTATATGTCCAATACAAGCAAGGCCATAGCACATTCCACATCATATAGCATCATAGTCAACAGTTACAATAATGGTCACAATTAATTGCTACCATGGTGTCAGATGAGTAGGAAAGAGAAATGGAAAGGCAAATGCTCCCATCACTCCAAACCAAGTTGCAAAGTGCTGAGATTGAAATTCATAAGCTCAAGGAAAGCATGGCAGAACAAATGCAGCAACAGCTCCTTGCACAAAATGCTCTAGTAGTCAGTAGAAAGGATGCCCTACAAGCCACGGTTTCTCTCCAAGAAAAACATCTATAGCTATCTGATGCCTTGAATAGAAAGGAAGAGCTCGAGTTATCCCTCTCCCAAATGCAAGCGCCATCTACCATCTTGACTATATAGGCATGGCCAAATGGCCTAGTTTTACGTTTGTCTTTTCACCACTTGGAATTATTAACATTGTGTGTTGATGTTGAATCAAACAACGCAATTACATCATGATATTCTACTTGCCCTTTCATCTTTAATAATCCCATTTCAATAAGGTTGAATATCCCATGACTATGGGCTTTGAAAGGATATTGTCAAGTGCATTTCATATTTCTAAAAAACAAGCACACATGAAGAAATAGATTTTGACATATGAGAGGTCTTTGCTTTAGCTAAATTTGAAGCTCATCCGCTCTAGGACTTTGCTTATATCTACATTGTGTCCTGAGATCTCCATCCTGTCTATGCATTAGTCCTTTACTTTGAAAGATTTAACAAGCTTAGTTTAGTTATGAGTTTGCTAGATGTTCCCTTTCTTCATGAAGTTCTTCCTATCGATTTCTTGGGGTAGTACTAGATGCATACATGAGATTTTCTTGAGGGCGGTTATGTCAAGAGTTAAGACAAAACTCCACGAGTGTTGTGAAGTTAGAATGGAAATGTGAATCAAATAATGAGTGACCCTATACTGACGCAAATTTGTAACAACACCAAGTAAATATGAGTGACCACAAAGATAGGGAAAGCTATGGTGCATGGACAAAAAGGATGTGAGTAAAAGGCATAAAGAGAGAACGTATCTTGAACTTTGATAATTTCCCATACTTTGTGGAAAATGAAATCACCAATAAGGCCTATGAAAATAGTTGTAACTATAGTTTTTCTTTGAATTTAAAAGTATAGATTTAAAGACATTCAAAGTCTTGAACTAGTGTCAACATGATCCCAACCTTCACATTGTTTTTATTTTTAGTGGGTTGACATTGGGCATAGAGAGGATACAAATAGTTATACATGGAAACAAGATATTAAGTATAATTTCAGCTAAGTGCCATGAAGAGACTTAGAGGATGCAAAGAATTGGGAATGTCTACTTTCTTTTCTAATGCCAAGTGTAAAAATTTGCACACCATGAAAAAACAAGAGTTATATATAAACTCTTCCATTTCCATATTTGTATCCATTTGAAATTCTCTATGACAAAAGCTCAATGTAGAGATTTCAAATGTCAAAGAATATTAATTGAGATGGTGGCAATATTTAAATCAAGAAAATAAAATTTTAGTTAAGAATATAATGTGGCCTTCTTGAAAGTTGATGGCTTAAAGGCTAGGCATATGTTGTAAGACACCAAAAAGGTGTGTTATGGGCAATGAGAGTATTGTAATCAAATGTATGGGACAACAATTTCTACAACAAGGGACAACAACAACATATGGTTATTCAATTGTATTGATAAAATTCGATAAACTAGTTACTCTTATGAGAGAGAAAGAAATTTAAAATAGAGGTCATAGAACATATATGTATTCTTAAAATATTTTGTTAAAGCAAGGAAAGCCCTGTTTCACACACTGTGTGGAATGCTTTACACATATTAATCTTAATAAATTATGACTTTCATGACTTTTCCATAACAGATACAAATTTATAGACCTTTTTTTTTCGGGGGGTGGGGGCATATTCCAACATATATTTTTTGCATTTGGGGAATTGAGAGTTTGTTGGAAAATTAAAGGACATTGAGACTCATCAATAATACACACACATGAATGATCAAGAAACAATATAATATTCACAAAAAGTCTCATGATGGAAGGACAACTCCATAACAGTATACAATGTGAATGGTTACATTTATTTTCATAGGCCTCAATGGGGATTTCTTTTTCCACTTCTGGGTAGGGGGGAGGGGATCCAACATATGCTTTTTGCATGTGGGGAATTTTCACAGGAGAGTATGAGATTGAGACTCAATAATATACAAACATGAATGATCAAGCAACAGTATGATATTCAAAAAAAAAAAAGTCTCCATGATGGAAGGAAAACTCCATAAGAGTGTACGATATGAATAGTTAAATACCATTACACTAGTTCCCCCCACATTCTCAACAAATTATGTCCATGATTTTGATGCTCGAGGACATTTGATATGCTATGCTTTGACAAATATAATTTAAGAAATTGTTTTCTTCTAAAATTTGAAAAGCTACCAAATTTCATTCTTTGACCGTGCAATGAAATATGAAGGACCATTTCATTGAAATTAGTATGCAAGGGCCTATTTATAACAATGCTTACTCTTTCAATGTTTTGACCCTGTTTTGACCTTTTAATACTTAGGACTTATCCATCTTCATAATAAATATTTTTCTCCACTACAATTGCAAAGCAACATAAGAGGATGTTATATTAATATTTTTATGTACAATACAGCTTGAGCATACATATGTGTCCTATTACATGTGTAATGCCCATTGCTTGAGCTCTATAGCATATCATGATTGGCATAAGCTAGTTACAGAGATTGCCTACCTCCTCTTCACATCAAGAGCTATAACTTCATCTGGACAACCTCCAATTCCTTGGCCAAGAGTCTCATGTATAGACCTCACAGTAAGCATCAGTACCAATGTCTTCATACTAGAGCCTATTTCATGCAATGTCTTAAAGACCACAACACATGTGCTCGTAACACAACCAAGTCTTTTCTTAGCATTGCACATGCATCCCCTAGTACTTGCTCTCAAGGATGCCATGAAAAGGTGGAAGACATCCTCTCTCTTCCTTGAGCATCTCTTGCAAAACTCATTAGACTTGCCAATCTTAAAAGATATTTAGTTGGTCCATATTGCTTGATGAAGGATCATCTAGAGAAGAGAGCACTTCCATATTATTTTAAGTTTGAGAGCCCATTTTTTCTATATCTCTCTTTTTCCATTTAGAATTTAGTGCATTGATGACATCCTTGTTGTCTCCCATAAATTTGTGAATGGATTTTAGTGAGGAAAATCCTCTCCATCCAAACACCTTGAGTACGTTAGCTGGGATCCGCCCTTTGAGAGTTTGACCATTCTCCTAAAGAGAGAATCTATTAACAATCCTTTCTAATTATATGAAACTTTCCATCTCTAGAGTGCCCATCTAGTTTCTTTTGTTCCAAAGGTTCCCCAAAATGGGATTCCCTTCTTGGCCAACTAATGGGTATAGCATTGCCCCTCATCTTTTAGCAAATTTCTTCTAAAAATTGATGAGACCTAGATGGCATCAATGGCCATGAAATCACCTCAATCTTTCTAGTAGTACCAGCATGTAAATTTCTTTAGCTACCCAAGCCCTCCAAATAGCATTCGATAAATCACAACAACTTATTTTAGAAGGTTCTCAAATAGAAAGTGGATGCTATAATTTTCCATATAGTAAACCTCTTAGGTCTTTACAACTATCATTACAATTGGTGAAAATGTGCAAGATCCAAATAGCAGCTAGTGTATGGGCCGCTTGCTTATATCAAGGTAAGGTGTGGGGGATACTATCGCCTCTCCCATCAGAAACAAGGCCCCAACCCTCCCTCTCTTTCACTCTCTTCCCTGCGTAGCCCTCCCTCTCTCTTTCTTCTTCTGCACAACGTCTCCCTCGCCCTTAAATAAATCACAACTTATTTTCGAAGGTTCTCAAAAGAAAAGTAGATGCTCCATATAGTTAACCTCTTCTATCTTTACAACTATTATTACAATTGGAGAAAATGTGCAAGATCCAATTAGCAACTACTGTATGGGCCGCTTGGTGCGGGAGATACTCTCGCCCTTCCCATCAAAAACAAGGCCCCAACCCTCCCTCTCTTTCATTCTCTTACCCGTGTAGCCCTCCCCCTCTCTCTCTCTCTCTCTCTCTCTCTCTCTCTTCTACAGAGCTTCCCCCCTCCCCCTCGCCTCCCCTCCCTTCTATGTAGACCTCTTGCCCTCCCTCTCTCATAACCCACCCCCCCCTCTCCCTCTCCCATTTCTCCACCCCAATACCCCCTCTCTCCCGTTTCTCCACTCCCATCACCTTCTCCACTCCACCTTCCAACCCTTGACTGACAGCCACCGCCACCATCAGTCTCAACATACCTCTAACCTCAAGACCTCCCTCTCCCATATTTTAGGATTCCCAAATAAAACTATCCAAGGGTTGGCAGCCACCACCACCATCAGTCTCAGCGTACCTCTAACCTCAAGACCTCCCTCTCCCATATTTTAGGATTCCCAACCAAAACTATCGATTGGAAGCACCATATGTGCATTCTATCCTCCGTAAGGGTTAAGATAATGGAGTTTTATAAGCTTGCACACCATTTCAAATCAAGTTCACTTTGTCCTTTCACATCAAATTTTCTTATTCAGTAATAATTTATGTCCCTCTTAACTGTTTGGGCGACAAAGAAGATTTCAGAAATCCTTGCCAACATTATCATTTAAGACCTTTCACGTCAAAATTTCTTGTTTAGTGATGACATTTGGGCAACAAAGAAGAATGTAGAAATCCTTGCCAACATTATCATTTTTTGAGTACACAAATGTAAATATTTAGGTGACTTGCATTCTAGACCTTCATCCACTCTTAGGACAATGAGCCTCTAGGGTAAAGGGGCCAGTGAAGTAAAGAGGTGGGTAACTTTAAAATGTCATCAACCCCCCCAATGCTCTTCATATAAAAAGATGATGTGTCAAGCTCTCCTTTCACCATTTTTTGGACACAGTGCCTTAGTCCTGGCCCTGACTTGACCTAAGCACTGGCACTCAGAGATTTCTATCTCCCACACATTTTTTGAATAAAAATTAGCTCCCAATTACGCCCTGATGACTGAAGTACCTTCAAATAGTAAAAAGTTAACCCTCCATAGTACCAGCCCCCTTACTGTAACCGGTGCAATTTACCAAGAGCCTAGAATCCCCTGAATTTGGAAACCCTCTCATCTTTGTTTTTGGGAGAAATAGTATAAAGTGAAATACCAACAGAAGCAGCCTGTAAAGGAGGTCGGCTCAGGCCATAACCAAATTAGCCAATGGCTAAAGAAACCAGAGGTCTCCTATTGTAGGCCCTGACAATACCAGCCATTGTTATTTATTACTCAGGACTTTCACAATTTTCATCGTCTCGGTGAACACCTCATGGACAGGCGTCGAGCTTCTGACTCATGCAGTTCAGGAGGTTCCATATACACTGAATCAACAACACTCTGCTTTACAGTTGCCAAAGATCATAGAGTACATCATTCAACTTCTTTTCTGCTCAAGTTCGAGTATGAAGCATGGATAACTTCTCTGGCCAGTTACTAATCTTCCACCAAATATTGCTGACTACACTCCCTGAAAATATGCATTATAACTCTTTTCTTGTCTTGCAAGGACACATTGGGAGATTCCATTTTGCCAGACTCTTACAGGCAGTTCACATAGCAAAATCCTCTTATCATTAGAAAACTAGCTCTCATCAAATGTTCTTAACCAGGAAAGAGATGACCATTGGGATGTGAGTTCAAAGATCGACCCATATGTTAATATATTATCATACTTCACTTCAAATCACAAATATAAAAAAATGTTTTAGGGCACTTCACAAGCTCTCTATATTAATGACTTGCTCATAAGCTTATTGGGTTTCAAAAACCCAAGAGTGCAGAATTTCAATAAACACTAACTGGATAATAAAAGCATAACTCCTACTATTTGCAAACAGAATGGGGTCAGACAGAATGGGGTAGTTATGGAATGTATTTGGCCTCACCCATGATTCAACTCATTCCCATTAGAGCCTTGTGATTGAGCTTTCGAGTTTTAATTGACATTGTCAGCATACAGAAAAAACCATAAAAGCTCATGAGCTTGTCAGCAATTAAAACTCAAAAGTCACAACAAAGCTGGATACACATTTCTTTGTGATGAATTGCAAAAAAATTCAAATAGGCAGCCTATCAAAAAGTTACCCGCCAAGCCAAGGGCTAGCAACATAGACAACAACAAAAGCTCCAACCTGCATTAAGCACAAATTGAAACCCCATGCTACCACCACAACTTAACCCCGAGTGCCAGTTGGTACAGATGCAAAGATCTCAAACACTCAACAGTTGTTGCGGTCCCTCACTTACCAACAAATTCTTCTTTATGGACTGGGGCTCCCTGACTAAATAGACCTATACTAATAAATTGCCAAACTATTATTTTTTAAAGGTCTCAAAGCTTTCAGTGTTCTTCAATGGAACACCTCCAAAGCCTTAGCGCCAGCATGATCTACACAAACAATGCTTGTGTGAAGAGCAACCTTTCTTACGTTTCTCTTCATGCACAAACACCTCTGCCTAGCAATATTTCCAGAGGGAAAAGGGTTCAAAGGTCAAAAGAAACGAAGGAACGAGCTAATTAGTCCCCCAACTACTTGAATAAAGTTACGCTTTTAAGAATGCTACAAATCTTAGAATACGAAATATGTAATGCCTTAGCACCAGCATGACAATTTCTAAAACGGAACATCTACACAAGCAACACTTGTGTGAACAGCCACTTTTTATTCTCTTCACTCACTGATGTGCAAAAATGAGGGGGGGGGGAGAGAGAGGGGGGGGGGGCGGCGCTGTAAATATATATACCTTTGTAAGACTAGAATAAGTCCAATCATACAAATTTAGATTTTTTGTTCTATAAATGAGAATAGGTTTAGCTGTTGGGGCGCTGTAAATATAACAAAAGTTAATTCCAAATACAAGATGGCAAGCAGCTTCCTTTACATAAAGAATTCAAGCAACAGAATTCCAAGGACACAGGTAAAGATTTTGAGAATCATCAGAGCCCCAACTATGCCTCGGCCCTCATCCCCTAATGTTACCTATAAACTATGTACGAAACATAGAAGTCAAGAATCAAGTAAAGAAAATCAGTCCTCTACAAATGAAGAAAACTTAAACATGCAGACACTCCGGACATTCATTTCTACAAGAGTTCTTGAGCAGGAAAGTGGCCTGGATGAAGGCAGCACTTTGGGAGACGCTAATAAAAGAATCGCCCACATAAAACTCAACTCACTATAATTATCAATCAATACTAAAGGGGAACAGCCATTAAGCCCTGCTGGAAGAGACAAAGACATAGACAGGTAATAATCATTTGCACATGCCCTAAAACCATCCACTGCCACATAGATTTAATCATTATCCCAAAAAAACACCATTGCTATCGAGAGAGAACCTAGCCAAAAATGCATTCAAAATTTAATAAATTTGTTCCTTGCCTAACGGCGGGGGCACAGTATGAGCGACAACCAGGGCTTCGATTGTAGCATGACAATCTACAAAAAACTATGTATTCGTTGCTCGTGTGTAGATTTGCTGATTCGCATGCGCTGACACCAGTCTGATGGTGCCACGGGCCATCAACTCCCGAATTGCCTTGCGTGCAAGAGAACCATTAATCTGCACATGTAAGATTATTAAACGAGGACGTAAACGGAAACGGTTGCTGGGACTGATATTACGTAACAGAGAAAAAAAGAGAGAGAAATATCCACACAACATCAATGAAAGCTTAGGAGAAGAGTCGGTACCCGAAGTCGATCCGACAAAATCGAGGGCGTGATGAGCTTGTACTTTGGCACTTCAGAGAGAAGCTTATCATAAGTACCCTGATCGAAGAGAACCATATTGTTTACCTTCTCTTTTTGCTTTCCCTTGCTCCATTTCTGCGGCAAACGATCGACTACAGAGTTCAGGCATCGGAGACAATGCATACGCAGTGTACCGAACGCCACGCACTGAAATGAAACCCCTGCAACAAGGGGAGAGGAAGGAGGAGAGGGATCGAACCTTTTTCTTTTGCTTGCCACCACCGCCACCGCTCTTGGCAGGTTTGGAGGGAGCAGGAGCGGCCTTCTCCTTTTTGGGAGCCTAAATCAACACAAAGATATACATTCACTAAGAAAGCAAGTGTCGCTTGGGATCTTTGATGCAAACGACAGAGGAGGGCAAAGAGGGAACGAAGCTAAAACAGAGGAGGGAAGGCACTTACCATGAGCAGGTCGAGCGGAGACAAAGCTCTCCAACGCTCGTCGTCGAGAAAGAAGAAAACAACTGACAGAAACAGAACAATTGAACACGTGAAGCCAATAAACCCTACAAAACTCAAACCTATAAAGATTTTGCGTCCACAAACCCTAACTTCTTCACCACCATCAATAAATGTTTTCTTTGTGATCATTTCTTTTCTACGTACTTTACTAGGTTGGCGGCCCTCTGCGTTAACCCGCATCCGTCGTGGTTGCCACTTCCATTTTGAACTGATCTCTGTAGAAATTGTCAAGGTCTTGTTACTGGTCATACCGTGTGAATCTAATTATTTGTGGTCTTCTGTTTTTTTAATATGTTTTCTTATCTCACAAAGGTAGACAACACAATAACCAAGGCAATAAAAAAAGAAAACAAAGAGAGCAACGACGTTGTTGACCGCATCAAAAAAATGGGGGCTGCATTCTTAAACCTCCAACAAATGTCGGCATAGCAAACACTATACATAGTACTCGCGTTACCATTGCACCATGCCTCCAGAACAACACAATTTATAAATACAGCACCGTGTTACAGCAGCACATTGGTGTCTTGAAACCTGATAAAATATTGCAAACGCTCCCAGATGATTCAACTGATATAATGTGCGCTTCAATTAGTGATCAATACATGGCAAGACCAAAAACACTTGATTAAATATGCCTTGCAAAATTCGTTTCAGAATACATGTGCAGTATGCGGTTGTTGCATATGGATCTAGTATAAATTGAGCATCGGTATTTGCAGCCCATAACGGTGCTAGTAATTTGGGAAATGGGTTTCTCCAAGCAATTTTTGTTCAAGAACAATGTTGGTCGCTTTAAGTTGGCTTGCAAAAATAAGATGTATTCTTCTTTGGTAAGTTACAATTTTATTAACAATTGCTCTAAGCTTTACAATGGACTCGAGATTGTATCGTTTGGCTCTTTGTATACTTTAGTGAGGGTGATATTACCGTAACAATGTTTTTGCTTTGGAGGCTATTTAAGATAGTTGTTTTGTCCATCGGTGGCAATGGGAAATGGAATATGCATATTGCTCTCCCCTTTTTCTACATGTATGCGTATGTCTATGACATTGTGCTGCCTGTAACAATTCAGGGAGCAACATGAGGTCACAGGATATGTATTGGTCAACAATATTTGTAACAACTTTATCTGGTTCCTTGCTATAAGCAAGGGCCTTTCTAATCCATAGCAAACCATGGTCATGCTCGCTCCCACGATTTTGAAATTCAGTTGCAAAGTAAAAACTTGTACTTGCTTGAACAATCGGCTATCAGATTTTAGGAGTTTCCTTAATGCTTTGATACGATGATCGTAATAACGTGCACAGTCATAAGATCATTGTGTACATGAAAGCTTTCTCCATATTACAATGCAGAATGTTTGCAAGAGGGCAATAGTGGTAGAAGACGAAATGCCCCATCTTATTTTAGCAATCAAGTGTGTTTCCTAATTCCTTATGATACTTTGTCCTAGGCCGACAAGGAACTATTGATCCAGGACTTCATTATTCCAAGAGATACATATAATGGAGGTAACAAGGGGGTTAGTGCTAACCCTTTTATCCCAAGGACAGTCCTTGAAGGACTATCACTTTTCAAGTTTTGGATGATGAATGATCTCGGTATTATAACCCTACCACTTTCAAAATGTGGGTACTATTATATGGCATCGTTGAGGATGCCACAAAGCTCAAAAAAGATTTTAGATCTCTTATTATAGAAGGAATGCCAGCACGTGTGGACAATGTAATCCTTCCAAGATTATTTACTCTAGGGGACATCAAGGAATCATTTGTAGCTCGAAATTTGGTGTGTTTTGCAATAATAAGACAGTACTGCCACCCAAGAAGCCTCCAAGAAAGCTCTTGACGTTTAGAATTACATGCAATCTTACTTAAAATGCAATTGTGCATCTACTAGAGCTTCTTGTTCTAATAAAGTAATGTGGTTTGATCGGGTTGTATGGTACATCCTTAAACATGTTAACAACTTTTTATAGGGCAGCACATTGATTGTTAAGATGTGTTTGTTTCTACAATGGTGCTCTTTCTTTAGTAACTATTTTGTTGGGCATAGGCTATGATCTTTTCATGCTATAGGGAAAGCTCATAGAGGATGTATGATTGACAGCTCAAGATTCTAAGGCTGAATTATTTTTTGGCCTCAATGGACGAGGGGTAAACTTCATGATTGAAGCAATAATCCCTCAAAGCTAGACCCATAGAGGAAAGAGCATTAAGAGTGCTAGGGCTAGTAATAAACCCACAACACATGGTGATATATGGAATAACACTCCCAAGAGAAGTGGTTTCAAACTTCCTACTAATAGAGGCAAGGGACAAAGGATGGTGGTTTCAAACTTCTTACTAATAGAGGCAAGGGACAAAGGATGGTGGATTCATACATGATCACGATCTACATAGACAATGGCAGTAGACAGCTAGTTGTTGGGTTAACTTCCCCCTCCCACTCATCGGTTCAAGGTGATAGAAGATATGAAAACACATGCGGATCTCAGCATGGGGATTCACGAAACACTTGATATGACAATGATGGTAGCAATACGTCTTAGCATGTTACTGTAATTGCGGATGATGAACCTATTAGGAAGGTGATTTTTTTATCTTTTTAGATTTTGAACTTGTTGGTAGCTTGCTTAAAAAGAAATCCGGTTCATAATTAAACCCATATTACTCATGTATATTGATAACCCCAATTTGGAGTGCATTGATCAAAAAGTGTTTTTTCGTTTGCACGTTGTGAGTGCGGCTTTCAAGTTGCTCCTTTGCCCCCCCTTCTCTTCGACGTCCCACCTCCTCCCCTTTGACTACTCTGCCCCCCCCCCCATCTCTTCCATCCCCTCTGCCATCTCTTCCACCCCCCACCTTCTCTTTGGCTTCCCCCTGCCTCTCATCACCTCCCCTGCTCTTCCTTCAAGTGCCCCCTGCCTCCTCTTCGCCCTCTTTGCCTCCTCCTCCCTGCCAGGAGGAGCATATTCAAAGCCCTCGCAAGCCTGATCAGCAAGGCGCCCCTACTCCCCCCCACCACCCCAGATCCCTCTCCCTCTCCACTCCTCCCCCTTCCTCATGGGTTCTCCCTGCCCCCTCCCCCCCCCTCACCCCTCCTGCTATGGTCATCCTCACCACCCATCCCCCTCCCTCCCCTCCCCCCCCCCCCCCTCCACCTTCTTAGCAGGCTCTTCAGGCTCCCACCCCTCCCTTGCCTCAACTCCCTTGCCAGAGGGCAAGGGTAAGACAACGCTCCCTTCCGCTTCCTCATCGCAGCATCCTGTCCCCTCTCTCCATTCGAAGGGGGAGGGGAGCCCGAGGGAAGGGGCTCGTCCTCCCGGTCAACAGCCCCCAATTTACAACCTGGGCGTCCCTTACCACGGGACTTCTAAAGATTGGGACCCTCGAATTATTTAGAGATTTCGGACTCTTACCCTCTACCTCTGGAGGTAACGTTAATGATCTTGCAACCCCAGAAAGGGGGTTTGATCAACGTAGTGGGCTCCCAAACACACCCAGTTTGGAGATTCTAGTTTGCCTCCATAGGGTCAGAGAAGTGGTTCCTAGTGGTGTTTGATGCTATGCTTGGAGATCAGATTTCACGCATGATGAATGAGTGGATAGGGCCACAGGGACTGAACCTTTGGCACGCCCATGGTGCTAAGGTGAATTTTCAATTATGCTTCACGTAGGAGAAGCCGATCTGTGGTTTGGCGGTAGGAGTTATCATATTGTCGCTTGAGGCAAAGGTTGATCAGGCATACTACTCGAAACTCGAGAAGCGTGCAGAGTTGTTCGGGGTGGAAGTCTCTTTCATGATGAAGTGGGTAGCACAAAAGATTGGCATTGAGCCGGTGCCCACCCTAGTACACTGACGTATAGACAGACTACTCGCCCTCCAAACCCCTGACAAAGTCACATAAAGTAGTCTTTTAGGAACAGGCATCCACTCACAAAAGGATCCCTGTCCTCATGAGCTAGACCATAGTGAGCTTGAACATGCACGGGCTCCATGATTGTGCTCCCAGTCAACCGCAGTACTGTATCCTTTGGCCGGAGCTGCAGAGGGTAGTGGACATCCTTTTGATTCAGGAGCATATGTTCTTAGCATCATACATTAGACGGCGACACCACCTCCTCCTGGGGAGAGGTCTGGAGGTGTGGTCCTTTGTAGTAGGATGGAGCAGAGGGGTCTGTATCTCGGTCTCACAGACAGAGGCTCCAGAGACGACAAGCTTATCCCGAGATGGGCATTTTGGATGGAGTTAGGATGGGAGAGTCTAGGATTGGGATCCTGAACATGTATGCCCCAACGTACAGCACCATCCGGCCTTTTGGAGGAGGCTGACAGAGTGTCTTCTGGATAAAGATTCCTAGATTGTTGGAGGAGACTTCAACAACCTAGAGTTTGGGGAGGACAAGCAGAGTAGTGCCTCTTTCTCTGAGATGCCAGAAGCAAAGAGGAGTACCTGGGAGCAGTTCATCTTCATGATAAGTGGTGGCAGAGACCCGTGGCAATAGCCAGAGTTCATCAAGATACCTAGTAGCCTCCTCTTCTCTTTTGGATAGAGAAGACATGATGGACTGCTTGAGAGGCTAGACCACTTCTATGTTGGTGACTAGG